>NC_053425.1:30770378-30863770 GCF_007990345.1 Gossypium hirsutum | reverse complement strand
CGACTGGGATATCTCTCTGCACAGAGCTTCAATACTGATCCGTTTGTTTCTATGGAAACTAGACTCAGAGAGGAATCCATACATATATGGTATGACCCCTAATTATCTCTGGTCAATTTATAGTGAATTTCCAAAGGCGGAACAGTGAATCCAGAAACTGTTCTGGCCCTGTTCCACAAGAACCGGAATATCTCTTTCTGTACTGTTCCTATAATTGTTTCGTTACTTCCATATGAAAGTAGATTCATCAAGGTTTGATTACATAATTTATTCACTATTTAATTCCACTCCTACGAATTTATGTGATTTTTCAATTCTACACCACTGTTGCTGTCAAAATCTGTTTTCAAGATAAACTTTACCTATTTTGTGGTCACCATGGACAACTAGATTTTGCCCTACATAGTCCACATGTGATCATATTTAGCCATTCCAATGGCTGATCATTAGCCCAACACTTCCATTTCAAACCATAGTCATCATGAAACCATATATATACATACATACACAAGGTCTAGCATACTCCCTTTTACAGCCATTTTCGCATGCTTTACACACATACATCAAAAAATTAACATAGGGGGTAGTCTATAATGCATTCAGTCAACTAAAGATACAAGAGCTTGATAGTGTAGATGATTCCTTCGCTGATCCGAATCGATAGCTAACGAGCAAAATCTATAAAACAGAGAGCCAAAGGCAACCGGGTAAGCATTTAAAGCTTAGTAAGCTCAAGTAATGAATCGGCTTTGACTACATATAATTCACATAGTTAACTAAATCACTTTATTAACACACATTCTCATACCCATACTTACTTCACACTTCACCACATGTACAAAGGTATCAACCTTTATAAAAGCCGAGAATTCGTTAGCCGATCGCACGAAATACTTAAAACAAACCGACTTTCCAATGCACATGCAACATACCTTATCATTCGGTTGGTCAAGCATAGATATATACACAAATCCATCAACTTCCGGTATTCCATGCCCCCCCGGTCTACCAATTCCCGCAATGCCTTCGGTCTAGCCGGATATATCAACTCGGCATAATTGCCTTCGGTCTAGCCGGATATATCAACTCGCAAATTGCCTTCGGGTCTAGCCGATAATCAACCGCAAATGCTCGGAGCCGATATATCACTCCTATTGCCGGGCCTAGCCGGTATATCAACTGCATAATTGCCTCGGGTCTACCGGATAAATCAATGCCTCCTTAGCCCGATATACAATGCTCATGCACAATATAATAATCATAACACATCCATATCATTTCTTCGTTACTAAGGCTCAAACACAAAACATTTATAAATCTTTCAAATTTCGGCTCAATAGCCACACACAAAGAGCAAATTCAATTGGCTTTATAACATAGTCTCTATGCACATTCGACTATCCGTCATAATATGACTAATCATTTCAATATAATCAAGTAGGTCATTACTCGAAGACTTACCTCAAATGTCGTCGAACGACTTCAACGGCTATTCAATTACTTTTCCTTCCCTTTATCGGATCTAGTTCCCTTTGCTCTTGAGCTTAAGTTCAACAAAATTAAAATAGTCATTAATCGACTATTCAAATATTACTTTCCGAATAATATTATATATATTGATCCGACTTTCACACACATAGATTATAGCAAGCTTTATATTAATCAATAAATAATTCATCGGCAAACTTTCATTAATGTTTACAACAAAATCTCATATTCACTACGAGCTGTTTCCTGAGCAGTAGTTACTAAATTACTTATAACTGGAGCTACTAAACTCCAAATCACTTGCCGTTAATTTTCCCTGAATATAGACTCGTATATCTTCCATCCATAAAATTTTCAGAATTTTAGGCTTGGCCAATCAATACCAGATTTTTCTTAAAGTTCCCCTATTTCACTGTTGACTATTCTGACCACTCTTCACTACGAATCCAATTTCTCACTTTACAGAATTCCAAGTGTGTTGTATTTAATCTCATTGAAACTAGACTCATTAAGGAGTCTAAGCATATAAATTTTATCTTATAATCATTTTTGTACAATTTATAATGATTTCTAAAAACAGAACAGGGAATCCGGCAGTCATTTTGACTCAGCCCCATAATACTTCAAATATCTCTAGATCGGTAACTCCTTTGTTTCTATAGTTTCTTTTGTAAGAAAATAGACCCTTGAAGCTTTAATGACATAATTCACTCAGCTTCTAATTCAACTCCTACAAATTATGGCGATTTTCGAAAATCACCTTACTACTGCTGTCCCAAGTAGAGTACTACCAATTCACCATATATCAACCATTTCATATAGGTTTCTTCTAAACTAATAATAACCGAACCATTAGTCAAGCTTAAGGCTGATTCTATTTTGTTCATGTTAAGGTCACACCTCCCTTAAAAGAAATTCCAGCCTTCTTAACTTTAATTAGCTACTACCCATTCTTTAAACATTGAACACAATGCACTTAACAATTAAACCTCTATACCGAATTTGCTCACACAATAGTCCTTGACCGAAAGTTCTTAGACTCTAGCTACCCTAATGTCATTCCTTGAAGCACATCCGAATACATATATTTTTCTTTCTCTCTAAACTAGATTCGGCAACCCCATAAGCCATATTAACCTTAACTTTCAAGCTAGAACACTTAACAATTTAACACATCCAACCTAACTATCCATCTAATGTCATCAAAACTTCTACTAAAAATTTTAAGCTCCTAGGCCGAAATTCAACCCTCATAATAACCTAACTTCAATCCAAGATTCAAGTAGCTTTTAAACCAAACCTCCAAATTATGCATACATTTTCAAGAGTGGCATAAAACATACCTTTTTGTATCAAAACACCTTAGCCGAAATTCAACAAGAGTTTTTCTTCTTTCTTTCTTCTAGTTTCGGCAATGGAGGAGTAAGGATGAGTCACTTTGGTTTCTCCTCCCACTTCTCATTATATTATTTCCTTCCATACTATAATTCCTTAATATCAATTATTAAATCCTTTGTTAATACAAATTATTTTAATTTTGAATTAGTGGAGCATATTCCTTCCTTGGCGGCCACCATGTTTATCATGGGTAAATTGACATGCAAAACCCTTCCTTTCAATGCATGTACTATTAGACCATTGTAAATTAGCCTCTCACTTTCCAACAAAGTTTCATATAAGTCCATATAAAAAAAAGATTCACATAAAGATGATCAAATTAATGCATGAAACTTTCACACATGCATTTACTCACTTCATAAACACAGAATATAACTTTTAATTATTTTCTTAACTCGGTTTTGTGGTCCCGAAACCACTTCCCGACTAGGGTCAATTTAGGGCTGTCACAACTCTCCCCCACTTAAGAAATTTTCGTCCCCGAAAAACTCACCGGTGAATAGGTTTGGGTATCGTTCTTTCATCGAGCTCTCAGTTTCCCAAGTAGCTTCCTCGATCCCGTGTTTGAGCCATAACACCTTAACTAACGGAACCCTTCTGTTTCGCAACTCTTTCACTTCACGAGCTAGGATGCGAATTGGTTCTTCTTCATAACTCAAGTCAGATCGAATTTCAACTTCCGAGGGATTAATCACATGTGACGGATCGGATCTATAACGTCGAAGCATCGAAACATGAAAAACATTGTGAATCCTTTCAAGTTCAGGGGGTAAAATCAATCTATATGCCACTGGACCAATTCTTTCGGATATTTCATACGGCCCAATGAATCTTGGGCTCAACTTGCCCTTACGGCCAAACCTGAGTATCTTTTCCAAGGTGAAACCTTAAGGAACACTTTGTCTCCCACCTGATACTCGATGTCTTTTCGTTTCAAATCTGCGTACGACTTCTGACGATCCGTGGCTATCTTCAGACTTTCACGGATTACCTTTACTTTCTGTTCCGCATCTCTAATCAAATCAACTCCGAAAATTTTGCTTTCACCGAGCTCGGTCCAAAACAATGGTGTACGGCATTTACGACCGTACAAAGCCTCGTAAGGTGCCATCTTAATACTTGATTGAAAACTATTGTTGTAAGCGAATTCAATCAAAGGTAAATACCGTTCCCATGAACTACTGAACTCGAGGATGCAACATCTCAACATATCCTCAAGTATCTGAATTATCCGCTCGGATTGACCATCTATTTGTGGATGAAAAGCGGTGCTAAAATGCAGCTTGGTACCCAAAGCTTCTTGCAATTTCTTCCAAAATCGCGAGGTGAATCTCGGATCTCTATCCGACACAATAGAAATCGGTACCCCGTGTAATCTCACAATCTGAGAAACATACAATTCAGCTAGTTTATCTAATGAAAAATCCGTACGCACGGGATAAAGTGAGCCGACTTAGTTAGTCTATCGACAACAACCCATATCGCATCCTTCTTACTTGCTGACAAGGGCAGTCCGGACACAAAGTCCATTGTGACTCGATCCCATTTCCACTCGGGTATCATGATCGGCTGGAGTAATCCTGAAGGCACTTGATGTTCCGCTTTCACTTGTTGACATATTAAACATCTCGAAACAAAGTCGGAGATGTCCCGTTTCATACCATGCCACCAAAATTGACGTTTCAAATCGTTGTACATTTTCGTACTCCCCGGGTGAATTGACATTCGGCTACAATGGGCTTCGTTCAGAATCATCGAAATGAGTTCCGAATTCCTTGGAACACACAACCGATTTCTGAACCTCAAACAATTATCGTCGTCAATTTGAAACTCTGATCCCTCGTTCGGAAAACACTCAGCCCGTTTTGCAACCAATTCATCATCGACTTTCTGAGCTTCACGAATTTGGTGAGTCAATAATGGTTTAGCTTTTAATTCAGCTACTAACACATTGTCTGGTAGAACAGACAAATGCACGTTCATCGCTCGCAAAGCAAACAATGACTTCCGGCTTAAGGCGTCCGCAACCACGTTAGCCTTTCCCGGGTGGTAATCAATGACAAGCTCGTAATCTTTCAACAACTCAAGCCAACGTCTTTGTCGCAGATTCAAGTCTCGTTGAGTCATCAAATATTTGAGACTTTTGTGGTCCGAAAATACATGGCACTTCTCACCAAACAGATAATGTCGCCATATTTTAAAGCAAATACGATGGCAGCTAGTTCGAGGTCATGGGTCGGATAATTCCTCTCGTGTGGCTTCAATTGTCTCGACGCATAGGCCACGACTCGACCTTCTTGCATCAATACGCAACCCAACCCAAGTAGGGATGCGTCACTATAGATGACAAACTCTTTACCCGATTCGGGTTGCACCAAAATTGGAGCTTCAGTCAAATGAGTTTTCAGTTGGTCGAAACTTTTCTGACATTTCTCCGTCCACTCGAACTTAACATCCTTTTGAAGTAGCTTCGTCATTGGTGTGGCTATCATCGAGAAACCTTTCACAAATCGTCGGTAATAACCGGCGAGCCCCAAAAAGCTCCGAACTTCAGTAACATTTCTCGGAGGTTTCCAGTCAAGTATGGCTGAAATTTTGTTCGGGTCAACTCGAATACCCGACGCGGATACCACATGACCCAAGAAGCTAACCTCTCTTAACCAGAACTCACACTTACTGAACTTAGCATATAACTGCCTATCCCGTAAAATTTGCAACACTAGTCTCAGGTGCTCAGCATGTTCGGTCTCATCTCTTGAATAGACCAAGATGTCATCAATGAACACAACTACGAACCGATCCAAATATGGTCTGAAGATCCGATTCATCAAATCCATAAATACTGCCGGGGCATTAGTGAGCCCAAACGGCATCACTAAGAATTCGTAGTGACCGTACCTCGTTCTGAAAGCAGTTTTGGGTACGTCTGAATCTCGAATCCGCAACTGATAATAACCCGATCTCAAATCTATTTTTGAGAACACTGAGGCCCCCTTTAGTTGATCAAACAAATCATCGATA
Organism: Gossypium hirsutum; assembly: GCF_007990345.1. Classification (NCBI taxonomy): domain Eukaryota; kingdom Viridiplantae; phylum Streptophyta; class Magnoliopsida; order Malvales; family Malvaceae; genus Gossypium; species Gossypium hirsutum. Next base: position 30,857,863 of record NC_053425.1, on the reverse strand, counting down.
CGTGGTAGTGGGTATTTATTCTTTATCGTCACTTTATTCAGTTGACGATAGTCAATGCACAACCTCATGGTTCCGTCCTTCTTTTTCACGAACAATACGGGTGCACCCCAAGGTGAGAAACTTGGCCGAGCGAAACCTCTATCTGTCAATTCTTGCAGCTGAGCTTTCAACTCTTTTAACTCAGTTGGTGCCATACGATACGGAGCTATCGAAATCGGCGTAGTCCCAGGTATAAGCTCAATACCAAACTCTATCTCCCGAACAGGTGGTAAACCCGGCAATTCTTCAGGAAAAACATCCGGGTATTCACAAACCACCGGCACAGATTCGGGTTTCTTTTCTAATTCTTTGTCATCAAGCACATATGCAAGGTATGCTTCGCACCCTTTTCTCACATATTTCTGTGCCAACATTGCTGATATTACAGCTGGTATCCCCTCCAAGTCCGCGGACTTAATTCGGACTACTTCGTTATTTGCGCACCTCAAATCAATAGTCTTGCTCTTGCAATTCACAACCGCATCATGCACGGTCAACCAATCCAACCCAAGGATAACATCAAATTCATCAAACGGCAAAAGCATCAAGTCCGCTGGAAAACAGGAACCTCGAATTGCTAGGGGACATTTCTTACACACTTTGTCGACAAGCACGTAACGACCCAAGGGATTTGACACCCGAATTACAAACTCAGTAGACTCAATAGGTAAAGTCTTACTGGATGCTAAGGTTTCACATATGTAAGAATGAGTAGAACCGGGGTCAATCAAAGCAATTACGTTAGTATCAAAGAGAGTAAAAGTACCGGTAATAACATCAGGCGATGAAGCATCCTCGCGGGCACGTATAGCATATGCTCTAGCAGGTGCACGAGCCTCGGATCCGGTCGTAGCATCTCTAGATCCTCTCTGACCACCACTAGCATTGCCCATATTCTAGATGATCTACCTCGAGCAGTGGTAGCACCCGGTCTCCCACTCTGATTTACATTCTGTTCAGACAGCCTCGGGCAATCTTTAATGAAGTGGTCCACTGATCCACACTTGTAACAGGAGCGGTCATGGAATCTACAACTCCCCAAATGCCATTTACCGCAATGTCGACATTCCGTTCGGCCTCGACGTTCATTCCCAACACTGGCGACTGAAGTGCCTCGTGTACCCACAGGGGGTCGATCACGATCTCGTCTAAAAAGGCCCGAAGTGCTTTTAGACCGGCCCACATCATCTCGAAATTTCTTCGATGCCTGTTGATGAGACTTTCCCGAGAATCTTTTACGAAACTCCCCGGTTCCCACATCAACTTTTTGTTTTTCCTTTCTAAGCTCTTCGGCTTTACAAGCTCGCTCGACAAGTACTACGAACTCTCGTATCTCAAGAATGCCAACGAACATTTTTATATCTTCATTCAGCCCATCTTCGAAGCGTTTACACATAACAGCCTCGGACGAAACACATTCCCGAGCGTATCTACTAAGTCTAACAAATTTTCGCTCGTAATCAGTAACTGACATAGAACCTTGCTTAAGCTCGAGAAATTCCTTCCGTTTTTGATCAACAAATCTCTGACTGATATACTTTTTCCGAAACTCAGTTTGGAAAAACTCCCAAGTTACTTGCTCCGGGGCACAACAGAAGTCAGAGTACTCCACCAATAGTAGGCAGAATCACGTAGCAAGGAGATAGCACACTTTAGGCATTCATCGGGTGTACAAGATAGCTCATCTAGTACCCGGATAGTGTTGTCCAACCAGAATTCAGCTTGCTCGGCATCGTCGCTATCCGTAGCTTTAAATTCAGTAGCCCCATGTTTTCGGATTCGGTCAACTGGGGGCTTATTTGACCTTATTTGGTCAGTTACCGGAGGTATTGTAGGTGCGGGGGTGGTGTTTGTCGGGAATGGGGGTTGTGGAACAGCCGTATTAGTTCGAATGTATTGGTTGAACCAATCATTCATCACGCTATAGAAAGCTTGTCTAGCTTCATCGTTCGGGTTACTCGCATTAGGTTGAGAGTCCACCGGCGCTGTCCCTTGTGCGGGAGCAGGCGCTACACTCTCAAGATCATCAGCTACCGCTCGGTTGGGATCGGGATCCATTACTATAAATAAACACATTTGCAAATGTCAGAAATCACCACACTATCAATTAATCACATAAAATGGCATGTATAGCTAGACCCCAACACATTACGGTAGTCCTAGAATCGACTAAACCGTAGCTCTGATACCACTAAATTGTAACACCCCGAACCCGAGACCGACACCGGAGTCGGACACGAGATGTTAACAAACTTAAAAAAAAAAAAAAATTTTTTTCCAGACACTGCCCAGTCTGAGTACTAGTCGCTTCAAAAATCATATCTTGAGTTTCACAACTCAAAAATCAGTTTTGTGATTTTTTCCTGAAGCTAGACTCATGTCCCCACCTATGGATTTTTTTCTAGAATTTTTGGTTGGGCCAACTAGTACAGTTTATTAGTCAAAGTCTCCCATGTTACAGGGGTCGACTACACTGACCTTTTCCCATTACGACTGGGATATCTCTCTGCACAGAGCTTCAATACTGATGCCGTTTGTTTCTATGGAAACTAGACTCAGAGAGGAATCCATACATATATGGTATGACCCCTAATTATCTCTGGTCAATTTATAGTGAATTTCCAAAGGCGGAACAGTGAATCCAGAAACTGTTCTGGCCCTGTTCCACAAGAACCGGAATATCTCTTTCTGTACTGTTCCTATAATTGTTTCGTTACTTCCATATGAAAGTAGATTCATCAAGGTTTGATTACATAATTTATTCACTATTTAATTCCACTCCTACGAATTTATGTGATTTTTCAATTCTACACCACTGTTGCTGTCAAAATCTGTTTTCAAGATAAACTTTACCTATTTTGTGGTCACCATGGACCAACTAGGATTTTGCCCTACATAGGTCCACATGTGATCATATTTAGCCATTCCAATGGCTGATCATTAGCCCAACACTTCCATTTCAAACCATAGTCACATCAAGAAACCATATATATACATACATACACACAAATGGTCTAATGCCATACTCCACTTTTACAAGCCATTTTCGCATGGCTTTACACACATACATCACAAAAGAACTTAAACAATAGGGGGTAGTCCTATACATGCCATATCCAGAGTTCAACTAAAAGAGTACCAAAGAGCTTGATAGTGTAGATGACTTCGACTTCGCTGATCCCGAATCCGATAGCTAACGAGCAAAATCTATAAAACAGAGAGCCAAAGCAACCGGGTAAGCATTTAAAGCTTAGTAAGTCTCAAGTAATGAAATCGGCTTTGACTACAGTATTACATTCACATAGTTAACTAAATCACTTTATTAACACACATTCTCATACCCATACTTACTTCACACTTCACCCACATAGGTACACAAGGTATCAACCTTTATAAAAGCCGAGAATTCGTTAGCCGATCGCACGAATACCATTTAAAACAAACCGACTTTCCAATGCACATGCAAACATACCTTATCATTCGGGTTGGTCAAGCATAATTATTAAATTAGTTACAGCACAAAATGCTCACATTCAACCCAAGTTTCTTCGGTATTTAACCGAATGCAACCGCAAACACATTTGCCTTCGGGTCTTAGCCCGAACATATCAACTCGCATAATTGCCTTCGGGTCTTAGCCCGGATATATCAACTCGCATAATTGCCTTCGGGTCCTAGCCCGGATATATCAACTCGCATAATTGCCTTCGGGTCATAGCCCGGATATATCAACTCGCATAATTGCCTTCGGGTCTTAGCCCGGATATATCAACTCGCATAATTGCCTTCGGGTCCTAGCCCGGATATATCAACTCGCATAATTGCCTTCGGGTCTAGCCCGGATATATCAACTCGCATAATTGCCTTCGGGTCATAGCCCGGATATATCAACTCGCATAATTGCCTTCGGGTCTTAGCCCGGATATATTCCAATGCTCATGCACACATATATCAATAATCATAACACATCCATATCATTTCTTCGTTACTAAGGCTCAAACACAAAACATTTATTAAATCTTTCAAATTTCGGCTCAATAGCCACACACAAAGAGCATAATTTCAATTGGCTTTATAACATAGTCTCTATGCACATTCGACTATCCGTCATAATATGACTAATCATTTCAATATAATTCAAGTAGGGTCATTACTCGAAGACTTACCTCAAATGTCGTCGAACGACTTCAACGGCTATTCAATTACTTTTTCCTTCCCTTTATCGGATCTAGTTCCCCTTTGCTCTTGAGCTTAAGTTCAACAAAAATTAAAATAGTCATTAATCGACTATTCAAATATTACTTTCCGAATAATATTATATATATTGATCCGACTTTCACACACATAGATTATAGCAAGCTTTATATTAATCAATAAATAATTCATCGGCAAACTTTCATTAATGTTTACAACAAAATCTCATATTCACTACGAGCTGTTTTCCTGAGCAGTAGTTACTAAATTACTTATAACTGGAGCTACTAAACTCCAAATCACTTGCCGTTAATTTTCCCTGAATATAGACTCGTATATCTTCCATCCATAAAATTTTCAGAATTTTAGGCTTGGCCAATCAATACCAGATTTTTCTTAAAGTTTCCCCTATTTCACTGTTTGACTATTCTGACCACTCTTCACTACGAATCCAATTTCTCACTTTACAGAATTCCAAGTGTGTTGTATTTAATCTCATTTGAAACTAGACTCATTAAGGAGTCTAAGCATATAAATTTTATCTTATAATCATTTTTGTACAATTTATAATGATTTTCTAAAAACAGAACAGGGAATCCGGCAGTCATTTTGACTCAGCCCCATAATACTTCAAATATCTCTAGATCGGTAACTCCTTTGTTTCTATAGTTTCTTTTGTAAGAAAATAGACCCTTGAAGCTTTAATGACATAATTCACTCAGCTTCTAATTCAACTCCTACAAATTATGGCGATTTTCGAAAATCACCTTACTACTGCTGTCCCAAGTAGAGTACTACCAATTCACCATATATCAACCATTTCATATAGGTTTCTTCTAAACTAATAATAACCGAACCATTTAGTCAAGCTTAAGGCTGATTCTATTTTGTTCATGTTAAGGTCACACCTCCCTTAAAAGAAATTCCAGCCTTCTTAACTTTAATTAGCTACTACCCATTCTTTAAACATTGAACACAATGCACTTAACAATTAAACCTCTATACCGAATTTGCTCACACAATAGTCCTTGACCGAAAGTTCTTAGACTCTAGCTACCCTAATGTCATTCCTTGAAGCACATCCGAATACATATATTTTTCTTTCTCTCTAAACTAGATTCGGCAACCCCATAAGCCATATTAACCTTAACTTTCAAGCTAGAACACTTAACAATTTAACACATCCAACCTAACTATCCATCTAATGTCATCAAAACTTCTACTAAAAATTTTAAGCTCCTAGGCCGAAATTCAACCCTCATAATAACCTAACTTCAATCCAAGATTCAAGTAGCTTTTAAACCAAACCTCCAAATTATGCATACATTTTCAAGAGTGGCATAAAACATACCTTTTTGTATCAAAACACCTTAGCCGAAATTCAACAAGAGTTTTTCTTCTTTCTTTCTTCTAGTTTCGGCAATGGAGGAGTAAGGATGAGTCACTTTGGTTTCTCCTCCCACTTCTCATTATATTATTTCCTTCCATACTATAATTCCTTTAATATCAATTATTAAATCCTTTGTTAATACAAAATTATTTTAATTTTTGAATTAGTGGAGCATATTCCTTCCTTGGCCGGCCACCATGTTTATCATGGGTAAATTGACATGCAAAACCCTTCCTTTCAATGCATGTACTATTAGACCATTGTAAATTAGCCTCTCACTTTCCAACAAAGTTTCATATAAGTCCATATAAAAAAAAGATTCACATAAAGATGATCAAATTAATGCATGAAACTTTCACACATGCATTTACTCACTTCATAAACACAGAATATAACTTTTAATTATTTTCTTAACTCGGTTTTGTGGTCCCGAAACCACTTCCCGACTAGGGTCAATTTAGGGCTGTCACAGTTTTGCTACGCATTCTGATTCTAGTGGCTCAGCCATGTTTTCTGTTATTAGCAGCTTCGTTGCGTTATTGGTGTGTTGGCTAGGTTGATTGATCGAATCACCATATGGTGTGCTGGTTGGATTGGGTTAGGATATTTATTTGCTCTGTATTGATTCTGTTTTAGGCTTGGGCCCGCTCTGCTACTGTATAGGGCTAAAGCCCAAACTGCTCTGTTACTAAATAAGGCTACGACCCAGGTTTTTTTTCATATTCTAATTTCTGTTGTCTGTTAGGGGATTACACACTGAGTTTTCGCAAACTAACCCCTTTCTTTTAACTGTACAGGTAATCCCCAGCCATAGACAATTTGGAGCTGCGTCCCTCGGAGGTGGCCACATGAATACTATTATTTAGATTTGATTTTAATTATTTCAAAATTTCAGTTTGGGTTTTTATTTATGTAATAAGTCCATTTAAGAGTTTTAAGTTTCCTAATTAGGTTTTCGTTTTCTTATTTCAAACTGCTAGAATAGGATAACGGGTTTTCGAAATAATGAACATTTTCAAGAAGATCACACGTTTCAAATCCAAACTTTAGAAGGTTTTGCGATTTTTTTTTGAATAACTGAATAAAACAAAGACAACTTTTAAGCAAATGTCTTGATGAAACGACAATAATAATAAGGGCTTTGAAATTTAGAAATAAACTTTTATCGACAAGACTGGTTTTTTGAAGGTAGTTTCGATGTAACATGCCAGATTCGATTGTAACCTCCAGGCCGGGTTTGGGGTGTTACAATGTGTGATATGTTGACATTACAAAGGCATGGATTAATCATGCCTATGAGTTTTTGAGTGACTAAATATATTATGTTGCATGCCATCTAAGATGAATGAGTAAATGAGCATTAAAGGGTGACAAATGGCTTCGAAAATAGCCTCAAATTTGTCCACATAGGTATACACATGGGCGTGTGTCTAGGCCATGTGTGACACACGGCCTGTCCTATGGGCGTTTGATCTGGCCGTGTGTCCCTTGCACCATAATTAATGCAAACAAAATGCCCAGGAGTAAACACATGGGTAGAGACACTGTTGTGTGTCTCAGCCGTGTGAGGGGCACGGCCTTAGGACATGGGCGTGTGCCCAGGCCGTGTGAAGTCTGCACTTAATTTTTGGAATTTAATTCGCCACACGGCCTAAGCACACGGGTGTGTGACTTGGCCTTGTGGCCTTATTTGCTTGATGATGTCATAGTTAGAGAGTTACACGGGCTGAGGACACGGGCGTGTCTCAAGCCACACGGATGTGTGTGACCACACAGCTTACACATACGGACGTGTGACTCCAAAACAAGAAAATTTTTCAAGTGTCAAAAAGGTTTCGAAAGTTCTCTATTTAGTCCCACACCTCTCCGGTGTATGTTTTGAGCCTCGTAGGGCCTTTAAAGCGACAAATTGCATGTGATTGAAAAGGTTTTGAATTGGATGAAATTTTATGACCCAGTTTTGTGTGTGTTTGTTTACATTTAAGTCCGGTAATTCCTCAAACCCTGTCCCGGCATCAGATATGGGTAAGGGGTGCTACATGTTAACTGTTGCCATAGTCATTTTTTTTCTGAAATTATTTACTTCCAATTTGGTTTATTTCTAACATTACTAACTTATTCTTTTTAATTTTGTGATTTTCTTTTCAGGTAATTATGAGCATAGATCGAATTATCGATTTACTCCTTGTAGACCCTAAAATTGAGCGGATTCTTAAACAAAGAAGACGTGAATGAAAAACTCAAAGACAAGTCACGATGGACCATAGAAATCAGAATTAAGGCCCAGGTAATGAAGCCAATTATGTATGAAATCCTATCTTCATTGTCGATGATAGGGATCGATGCATTAGACAATATGCTGTGCCACTTTTAAGTGAGTTAAATCCAGGAATTAAAAGGCCAAATATTGATGCAACCCAATTTGAATTGAAACCAGTGATGTTTTAAATGCTCCAAACAGTAGGCCAATTCAGTGGTATACCCACTGAAGATCCATATCTCCACCTTCGATTGTTTATGGAGGTGAGTGATTCATTCAAGATAGCCGGTGTGACTAAAGACGTACTAAAGTTGAAGTTGTTTCCGTACTCGTTGCGAGATCGAGCATGAGTATGGCTCAATTCATTGCCACCAAGTTCCATATCTACATGGCAAGAATTAGCAGATAGATTTTTGGTTAAGTATTTCCTGCCTAGCAAAAACGCTAAGTTCAGAAACGAGATCACAACTTTCCAACAATTGGATGACGAGTCTTTGTATGAGGCTTGGGAGCGATTCAAGGAGTTACTTCGTAAGTGTCCTCATCATGGGATTCCTTATTGTATCCAACTGGAGACATTCTATAACGGTCTCAATGCATATACAAGATTGTTGGTAGATGCTTCTACAAATGGTGCAATTTTGTCTAAGTTTTATAATGAGGCTTATGAGATCATTGAGAGGATCACGAGTAATAACTATAAATGGCCAACAAATCAAATAGCTTCAGGAAGACGTGTAGTCAGAGTTCATGAAGTTGACGCCTTACTTCGTTATCAGCTCAGGTATCGTCTATTTCCTTTATGTTAAAACAATTCACCTCTAATAGTGCCAATAATATTACAGCTCAGCCACCAAGTCCGTTTGAAGTAGTTTCCTATGTGTACTATAAGGAAGGTCATTCTTTTGAGAATTGTCCATCAAATCCCGAGTTAGTGTACTATGAGGGGAACCAACATCAAAATAGGAGTGGACAAGGACCCCAGTCCAACTTCTACAATCCTTCAAGGCGTAATCATCCTAACTTTTCTTAGAGCAACCAAGGAAATGGATCTAACAACAACTTATTGAACCATAAATCCAACCAATCTCAAGGGTTTAATCAAAAAGCTCCAAAACCACCTTTGGAGAACTTGTTGAAAGCATACATGGAAAAGAATGACGCTTTAATCCAAAGCCAAGCAGCAACATCGAAAAATTTGGAAAACCAAATGGGTTAGTTAGCTACGGAGATTTGTAATAGACTGCAAGGAACCTTGCCGAGTGATACTGAGAATCCAAGAAATTTGGGTAAAGAACATATGAAGCCAGCGGCGTTGCAAAGTGGTAAAATTCTGGAACCTTGATTGATTGATCGAAGATAAGCCCATTGAATAGAATCAACCAGTTGTTGAAATTCCTTCACCAAAAAAGTCAGAATTTGCAAAGACTGACAAGGTAAATCCTAACTTAGTGAATTCAGATACTTTAATATCTTCTTTTGGATGAAGATTTACCTACTCAGAAGAGTTATTCGATTCAACCGAAAGTTCCATCACCTCCATATCCGCAAAGATTGCAGCAACACAAGTGGAAAAAAGAGGTTCAATTCAAGAAGTTTTTGGATGTTTTGAAGCAGTTACACATCAATATTTCATTGGTGGAGGCTTTAGAACAAATGCCAAGTTATGTGAAGTTTATGAAGAATATACTATCCAAGAAGAAACAACTAGGTGAGTATGAGATTGTTTCCTTGACAAAGGAGTGCACTGCCTTCCTGTAGAACAAACTGCCACCAAAATTGAAAGACCCAAGAAGCTTTACTATACCCTGTAACATCGGTGAATCTTACTGTGGTAAAACTTTGTGTGATTTAGGAGCGAGTATCAACTTGATCCCTAATTCTATTTTCAAGATGCTAGGGATAGGTGAAGTAAGACCTACAAGTGTGACACTTAAGGTAGCGGATCAATCTTTAGCATATCCCAAATGAAAGATCAATGATGTTTTGGTAAGAGTCGATAAACTTATCTTTTCTGCTGATTTCATTGTCTTAGATTTTGAAGTAGAAAAGGAAGTGTTGATCATCTTTGGGAGACCTTTCTTAGCCACGGGAAGAATGTTAATTGATGTGCAGAAAGGTGAACTCACCATGCAAGTTCAAGACGATTAGGTAACCTTGAACGTTCTTAAAGCGATGAAATTTCGTGATTCGGTAAAAGAATGTTCAGTTATGGAAGAGATAGAAACCTTGGTTTCTATGGAAAGTAATTTTGAAAAAGATCCATTTGAGAAAGCCTTAGATCTTGACCCTTTGGAGGATGAAGAAGGTGAAGAAAACATGGCTTTGATGGAATCCAATTTAAGGAATTTTATTCAACCCACACAGTTTGAACCATTGGTGTTAGAAGTCAGAGAACTTGTACAACCCAAGGTTTCAAATGAAGAACCACCTAAACTCAAACTAAAGGTACTCCTTCCCATTTGAAATACATTTATTTAGGTGACTGTTCCACTTTGCCGGTAAGTATTTCAGGAGAACTGACGAAAGATCAAGAGGAGCAACTAATTGTTGTTCTAAAGATATTTTAGAAAGTAATTGGTTGGACCATAGCTGATATTCGAGGTATAAGCCCTTCTTTTTGCATACATAAAATTATTATAGAAGAAGGTGAAAGAGATCAAATTGATGGGAAAAGTGGGCCCAATCCTATTATGAAAGAAGTTGTGAGAAAGGAAGTGATTAAATGGTTAGATGCAGGAATCATCTATCCTATTTCAGATAGTTTGTGGGTAAGTCCAGTGCAGTGTGTGCCGAAGAAAGGTGGGATCACAATTGTTGAAAATGAGCGTAACGAGTTGATTCTAACGAGAACTATTACTGGTTGGAGAATATGTATTGTTTATAGAAAATTGAATAAAGCCACTCGGAAGGACCATTTTTTTATGCCTTTTATGGATCAGATGTTAGATCGACTGGCATGTAATGAATTCTATTATTTTTTAGATGGCTATTCGGGATATAACCTAATAGGTGTAGCTCTAGAGGACCAACATAAAACAAACTTTACTTGTCTATACGGTACGTTTGCTTTTAGGCGTATGCCTTTTGGTTTATGCAATGCACCTACAACATTTCAACGATGCATGATGGCAATATTCACTGATATGGTTGAAATTTTTTTTGAGGTTTTCATGGATGATTTTTCTATTTTTGGTAACACTTATGATATTTGTTTGAGTAATTTGGCAAAGGTACCAAAGAGATGCGAAGAGACGAACCTTGTCCTTAACTGGGAAAAACGCCATTTTATGGTTAAGGAAGGGATTGTCTTAAGGCATAAAATCTCAAAGAGAGGAATTTAAGTCGATAAAGCAAAGGTAGATGTAATTGAAAGATTACCGGCCCCAATTAATGTTAAAGGGTAAAGAAGTTTCTTAGGCCATGCCAGTTTTTACCGAAGGTTTATCAAAGATTTCTCAAAAATTTCTAAACTGTTGTGTTTGTTGTTAGAGAAAGATACATTGTTTGATTTCAACAAAGCATGTTTGGAAGCTTTTGAAGATCTGAAAAAATGGTTAATCTCAGCCCCAATAATTGTTACACCAGATTGGAGCTCACCTTTTGTGTTAATGTGCGATGCAAATGATTATGCCGTTGGAGCTGTGTAACACCTCTAACCCATATCTATCGCCAGAAAAGGGTTACGAGGCATTATCGATCAACCACAACATAAACCATACATTTGTACAATCATAATTAAAAACCCATTCATCTCAATTACTTTGTCCCTTATAAAGTCCTAAGAGACCTTAAAACAAGCTTAGAAGTGGTTCGGAACTAAACCGATAACATTCACAAACTTTGAGAAAATTATAAAATTTTCAAACTTTAAAAGGTCATACGCCCGAATGAACAAGCCATGTGCCTCACACAGTCATCAGACATGCCGGTGTCACAGGCCGTGTGAAAACAGGGCATACATACTAACTTGTACCACACGGCCGAGAACACGCCCATATGCCATGGTCGTGGGAAACTAGGGAGGTTACTTACTTGGGTTACACGGTTGGCCACACGCCTATGTGCCATCATGTGTGCCACACACGGCCAGTAGAAGCACCCGTGTGTCTAGGTTGTGCCAAACCTATAGTGTATACTGACTTTAATTCGAAGGGTACCTAGGGGACACATGGCCGTGTAACATGACCGTGTGTTATACACGGCTGAGACACACTGTAACATTCCAAATTAGGGCCTAGTCGGAACAGTGGTTTTGAGACTACAAATCCGAGATAGAAATAATCATTTTATGAATCTTATGAGGTCCATGATATATATGCATGCCTGTGTGAAAATATCGATGAGAAATTTTACCGATAAAGTGTCCAATTGAGTTATTAGGACTAAATTCTGATAAGTGTAAAACATGTGTTCTAGTTGATTTAAGGACTTAATTGTGATGAGATTTGAAATTTGAAGTCCTTATTTGACTATTAGACCATTATATGTCATTATAGACAAAAATGGACATAAGAGGGATAAAATAATGAAAGGGAATTTTGGTCCATTGGTTAATAAAAGAATTAAAAGGGAAATAGTCACAATTTGTGTCCATCTTCATCTTTCTTGGCTGAATTTCACAAGAAGCCATAGCTAGGGTTTCTTTCCTCTTTCAAGCTCAAAGTAAGTGCATTCTGGCCCCATTTTTAAAGTTCTTTATATTTTTGAAATCCTCGTATCTTAGTTTAGCTATTTCTACCTTTAATTTAAGCTAGGGTTCATGTTCAAAAACATACCCATGAATGACATGCTTGTGCTTTGATGTCTAATAGAAGAATATGGAGGTTTGAGGTGTGATAAACAACTTTTACTAGGTGGTTTTTTGTAAAATTGATAAAAAGAACCTAATTGTAAAAGTTGTAGAAACTGTGTAAATGTGTGAATAAATGAAAAATGTGGGTTGGTATAAGAGGGAAAATGATCCGGCTAGGCTTGAATAATGAGAAAAATAGGTACTTTTCATTTACGAGCCTAGGGGCAATTTTATAATTTTGTAAAATTTTAGGCGCAAAATTGTAATTTTTCCATATCATGATTTTTGAACTAAAATGAATATTGTGTGTATTAAATAAACTAAATGTGCTATTATAGATCAAGAGAGAAGAGGGATAGACCTTGACCGAAAGGTTGTGCACTAAATCGCAAATTTTCCATATTTTGCACCGAGATAAGTTGTGTGTAAGTAATTCAACAACTCTAATATTACGTATTAAATATTTGACATTATATGATACATGTATGTATGCTTTAATAAAATTGACTTGTGATGATCCAATGGAAGTTTAGTGATAGCCTCATGCCTTAAAAGCCCGGGTGACCCAAAGGAATACTTAGGACTTGCATGTCGTGACACAGTGCTAAATGTTCCAGTGTAAGTCCATGCCTGAGACATGGGATCGACGATGATATGTGTGCCAGTGTAAGACCCTGTCTGGGACATGGCATCGGTGATGATATGTGTGCCAGTGTAAGACCATGTCTGGGACATGGCATCGGCGATGATATGTGGATTCATGTAAGACCATGTCTGGGACATGGCATTGATACTTTAATTGGTGTATGACAATCCCGAGTGTCCTTTAGTATTCTGGTGGTTCAACGGGCCATTAAGATGTTGGGTTAAGAAGTGGAGTGATATGAGTAAGAATGTACGATACAGGTATGTACGTAAACCTCATGAGTATTGAACTCGATTCATGATGGAAATTAAGCATGAGTAGAAAGGAGTAAGATAAGCTTGATGTTTAATAAAGTTTAATGTCAATTTTGACTACGTTCATGTGTGTAGTATGATATTGTGGTGATAATTGATAATATGTTTAATCCATGAATAACTTGACTTATGTTGTTATTTATTTACATGCAACTTACTAAGCCCTGTGTTTACCCTTCTCTCCTTTCCCTTTTCTTTTAGCATCATTAAGAAAGCTTGGGGATCGTGGACGTCGGAGCTTGAGTCACACTATTAACAAATCTTTTAGGGTATAATTAGTTTACTACATTTGAGTATGACATGTATAGGGGACTTAGTAGTTTGTTATATGTGTCATAATTGTTAGCCAAAGTGATGGCTCCTTTTGGTATATTATTGCATTTTGTATATGGCCATTAAATATGACTCATATTGATTATTGGGTTGAAATCCCTAAATATTGTTACATGCATGATATGTGTTATTACTTTTGTGGTGTGTTCCAAATGGTTGATAAAATGTGGAATTTATGTTTGATGGATAAATGATGCCAATTGGTATGGTCACTATATTAATAAAGGTAAAAAAATGTATTGAATGAACTTAACAAGTCAAGGAGTCCCACTTAGGTAAACTTGATATGAATTTATTATGCATGAGTTAAAGCTATGGATGTCTAAGTAACCCTTTTATGCTATGTCAACCACCATTGGCATATGAGTGTATGTTGGGGTTGTTGAGGGTGACAAGAGAGCTCCGAAAATAGCATCAAAGTTGTCCACACGGGTAGACACACAGGCATGTGTCTAGGCCGTGTATGACACACGGTCAGCCTCATGGGCATGTAGTTCGGTTGTGTGTCCCTTGCACCCTAGTTTTACAAGTCAGTATGCATGGTAGTAAACACATGGGTAGAGACACTGCCGTGTGTCTCAGTCGTATGGAGGACACGGCCTTAGGACATGGGCGTGTGCCAAGGCCATGTGAAGTTTGCACCTTAAATTTGAAAATTAAATTTGCCACACGGCTTAGCACATGGGCGTGTGACTTGGCCGTGTGATATTGAATTTATGCTAACGTCATAAACAGAGAGTTACACGGCCTGAGGACATGGGCGTGTCCTTGTGTCCATACTGGCGTGTGACATTGTTTTAAGAAATTTTTTCTAAAGTTCACAGTTTAGTCCCGAATAGCCCCTGATGTATGTTTTGGGCCTCGTAGGCCCATATAAGGAACGATATGCCTGTTCTTGAATAAATTTTAAATTTAAACTAAATTTTATGGCCTGATTTTACATAGTAGTGTATGTTCAAGTCTGGTAATGCCTTGTATCCTGTCCCGGCGTTGGACACGGGTAAGGGGTGTTACACACACACCCGTGTGGACAAAAATAGGCCATTTGAAAAGCCAATTTGCCACCCTTTTCTCATGCTCACCTAAACCACAACAACTTGCATCATTTATATACATTCAAAGGCAACCAAGACATGCCATTTAATACACAAAGCATGTCATCTTATTCACAACCATTTCAATACTCAAAACCATGGCCAAAATCATATTGAAACATTATGTCAAAACCAACCATTTCATTTATCTCCTCTATGCATTTTCTCAATATTTTCTCACCTATTTTAATATCACAAACCATTCCATCACAACATCTTATAATCAAGCCACAACATATCATCTTTTAAGCATTAATAACTAATCAAATGAACAACCATTTAGCTATATCCACAACTATGGCAAACATACCAAAATAAGCCAACATATAATGCATTATATACATCACATATATATCACTTATCAAACATAATTCAAGCCAACTTAAATAGATATACAAATCACTATTTACAAGCCAAATCTCATGGCTAATATCATGACTCAAAACATACCAAAATGATAGTAGCCTATACATGCCAAATACCATACATACAGAGCTTCAAAAGTACCAACGAGATGAGTGATAGTGTGATGACGTTTCCCGATGATCCTCGAGTCCAAGTTAGCTTCTACAATCTATAAAATAGTGAAAAATAAACATAGTATGCTTTAAAATCTTAGTAAGCCATATACAAATAAATTTACCACATGAATCACAACATTTCTATCAATAGGTCAAATACAAGTAAACACATATAGATACACAAACCTTTCTCAATGAATACATTTTAAAATTCACCTGTTATTTCATCAACCAATTCTCTTTCCAATTTTTGTATGAATCTCATACGTACCTGAGTCATTTAACTCATTAACAAATTATTTCTCGACTTGTCTTTGCCTGTTGAACCATTCGGAATCCTTATACTCGGAATCACTTAAAGCTCGTACAATGCCATATCCTAGATATGGTCTTGCACGTTATCATCTATCGATGACACTGTCTCAGATAGAGTCTTATACGAAATCAATTAACGATGCCAATGCTCCAGACATGGTCTTACACGTAATCTCAATACAATGCCAATGTCTCACATATGGTCTTACATGTAATCACATCTCGGTAACCTAATGTAATGACATTCATATCCTATACTATTCCTATGGTTTGTACAAGACTTTCGGATGTCGTAACTCTGTTGATTCTTGCTCGTAATTGTTCTCTCAACATTCATAACCATTCAATGACAAGTATACATATAATTGAATTTAAAGACATTTATTTGCATATGAATTTACCTTGTATTCGAGATAAATGGACTAGATCGACTATTCGTCAACTTTTGATTTTTCCCAATCTAAATCTGTTTTCTTTCGTCCTCGATCTATATACATTCAAAATTAATCCATTTAATCACTAACTTATTCAATTTCATCCATAGCCACATAATTGGGCATTTTTACACTTTGGCCACTAAAGTTACACATTTAATTTAGTCCTGATTTTATAAATACACAAAATTCACAAAATTCAACATGACCCACGCTTAGCCGAATTCTCTTGAGGTCCCTAGTAGGCCATATTTTTCATTTATTTTACAATTTAACCCATCAATTTACACTTTTCTCAATTTAATCCCTAATTGACATTTTTGTCAAAAATCATTTAACAAAACTTTAATATCTATCATCAAGCTCTAAAAATTTATCACCAATCATTCAAAAGCACAAGCATTCATCAATGGTAACTCACAAATTCATCAACAATTTCAAAAATTAAAGTACGGTCTAGCTAGAACACAAAAACATAAAATCCATCAAAAACGGAACAAAAACGAACCTTCAATTGATCACCAACATGGACGAACCCTAAAGGTTCATATTTTCTTTCTTTCTTTTTTAATTTCGGTTATAGATGATGATAATGAAGTCACATTTTACTTTGTTTTATTTAATTATCATTTATATGCCATTTTACCATTTTAACCTTTGTTTAAAATATTGTAATTTATATAATTCAAGGTCATTTATGTCCATTTCCACTAACCATGGTCTAATTACAACATAAGGACCTTTCATTTAATAAGTCATGGCAATTAAGCACTTTTAACAAGTGGAATGCAACTTTTATATTTTATGCGATTTAGTCATCTTATCAAATTGAGCACTCAAACGCTAAATTTAGCTCACAAAATTTTAACACATATATAATAACATGATGTAAACATAAAAAATAATATTAAAATAATTTTACGACTTCAAATTTATGGTCCCAAAACCACTGTTTCGATTTAGCTAAAACCAGGCTGTTACAAGCTTTGATGCGTCAAAGAAGAAACAAAGTGTTTCACCCTATTTACTATGCAAGTAGAACTTTGACTGGAGCCCAACTCAATTATACAGTAACTAAAAAGAAACAATTTACTATAGTTTTTACTTTTGACAAATTCTGTTCGTATCTTATATGTAACAGTCCGGCTTAGACCCTAATTAGAATAGTGGTTTCGGGACCACATTTATTTTATATGTTTATGATAAGTGAATGAGCATGTGTGAAAGTCTCGTATGAAAATTTGAATGTTTGTGTGCTTAATTTTGAAATAGGACGTAATTGCGTAAAATGTAAAAATTGCCTGCTACTTGTTAAAAGTGCCTATTTGATTTGGCTTTATGATTGTGAGGTCATTATTTAGTTATTTGACCATTGAATATATTAAATGACTTAAATGGGCATTATATCATAATTTATTTATGGTTTAATAAAAGGGCAAAATTGGTATTTAGCCTATTATGTTAATTATATGAAAACAAAATAGAAAACAAAGCCATTTTATGCTTAGCTTTGCCAAAAATCACAAGGAAAATAAAAGAGAAATAACATTAGGGTTCGACCATTGATTTTCTTTAATTAAGGTATGTGTTTTGTTCAGTTTTTGATAATTTCTACGTTTTTGTAACCGTTGCTTTGTATACTATCAAGCCCATGTCTCAATTTCTAATTTTGATGATGATTTTGAAATGTAACATGGATGAATTAATGAGCTTTATGTTGTTAATTGATGAAATATGAAAGTTTGATGTTGGTTTTATATGTTGTCTTTGGATTTTTGATGATTTTGAGTAAAATGGTCTAAATTGTGAAATTTGTAAATTAAGCGACTAAAATGTGAAATAAATGAACTACATAGACTTTTATGAACCTTATAGAAATTTGGCTAAGCTTGTGCACAATCAAATTATATGTATTTTGTGATTTTGTGAATTAGGGAATAAAGTATCAAAATGTGAAAATGTGAGGGCTAGTTTGAAAAATGCCCTAAATGTGTGTTTGTGGATAGTTTTGAATGAATTTGTGATTGAATTAGTTAAATTTGAATTTATATAGATCGAGAGTTAAAGAATATGGAGTTAGATCGGGGAAAGTCGAAAGTTGTCTACTAACCAATTTCATTCATCCGAATCCGTACGAGGTAAGTCTATATACAAATAAATATATTCTAAATGGTTTACTTATGCTTATTGTCGTTGAACTATGATTAATGAATATATGAGTTTAGAAAAATAAGACATTCAAGAAAGTATTGACAAAGTTCTGACGTTCGAAAAGCCCCGTACAAACCTTAGGAATAGTTAGGATACATATGTCATGACATAGGATTCTGAAATGTGTTATCGTGGAATACCACGTCTTGAACATTGGCATCGACTTCTGTTTTACGTGTAAGACCATGTCTAAGACATCAACATCGTATTTGATTTTGTGTAAGACCCTGTCTTGGACAGTGGCATCGATGTTTAATTACATGTAAGACCACGTCTGGGACGTTGGCATTGTATATGCTTTCCTAGCTTTCCACATATCCTTATGTTTCCGAATGGTTCAAACGGTCATTCTGAGAAATGAATGACTTTGTGAAATGCATATTCGATTCAGGTATGTTTGAATTGTACATTATGTTGAGAATGAAAGGTAAGTACATGTATCTTTGAGAAAATATGAATTATAGGTGAACCATGTGATATATGTTAGCATCTTGGTCATAAAGTACATGTATTCTTGATGTTTATATGCTTATGTTGATAAGTTTATTTGTATATGGCTTACTAAGCTTTTGAAAGCTTACTCTGTGTAAGTTTTCATTGTTTTATAGATATCGAAGCTACTGGGAGCTCGGGGATCGTCGAGGATTGCCACCACATTATCGAACCTTATTTTGGTACTTTTAAAAATATATATATTGAAGTATGGCATGTATAGGTTAGAAGTGTTTAGATTATGTTTTGTGATGTATATATTTAGCCATGCGATATGGCTTGGTATGGATGTGATTATAATATGGTTTTTGGTTTATGAAATGTGAGGCAATATGATATATTTGTTGTGTTTATGTATGGATATAAGAAATGGTAAAAGTGGTAAGCTTTTGGTTTATGCTAGCTATGGTAATTGATAAGTTTTGATCATAAGATTAAATGATGTATTGAAAGAAATGTTTTGATATGCTTTTGTCTTATGTTTTAACATTGATTAGTAAGGCTTATGAGCATGAAATTGGTTGGTAATGATGTGTCATGAATCACTTATGTTTTGGTTATGAATTGGTCATAAAAGGTTGTACAAATATGCTTAGTTTGGTGCTTGTAGGTTTGATCCAATTGGGGTGGCAAGTTAGCTATTCAAATAGCCTATTTTTGTCCACACGGGTAGAGACACGGGCGTGTGTCTCAGCCGTGTGTGACACATGATCACGTTACACGACCATGTGTCCCCTGGGGTACCCTACGAATTAAAGTTAGTATACCCTCCAGTTTTGACACGGCCTAGACACACGTGTGTGTCTATCGGTCGTGTGTGGCACACGGGCTGGCACACTGGCATGTGGTCGACTGTGTGGCCAAGCAAGTAGCCTCCCTAATTTTCACACGGCCTGGCACACGGGCGTGTCTTATGGCCGTGTGGATAAGTTAGTATGTATGCCCTGTTTTGTCATGGCTTAGACACACGGGCATGTCTAATGCCGTGTGAGGCACACGGCCTGTTCACACAGGTGTGTGACCTCTGAAATGTTGAAAATTTTTCTAATTTCTGAAACTTTCATATGTTATTGATTTGGTCCTGAATGCTTGGTTTAGACTTTGTATGCTTGTTTTAAATTCACATTGAATATGAATAACTTGTAGTTATTAAATTGAGATGATATTTGATATTTGATTGTTTGGATCTAAGTTAAGAATCCGGTAATGCCTCTTAACCTATTCCGGTGACGGTTATAGGTTTGGGATGTTACATTATAGGTACCAAAGTTACAGTATTTACTGACAATGTGGCAATTAAATACTTGCTCACAAATAAAGATGTGAAACCGAGCCTAGTTCATTGGATACTTTTACTCTAAGAATTTGACCTTGAGATCCAAGACAGAAAAGGTGTCGAAAATCAAATAGCTGGTCATCAGTCGAGGTTGGAACAAGATGAGGTAACTCGATCATGTGTGCCTATAAATGAGAATTTCCCAGATGAACACTTATTTAAGGTAAGTCAAATTCATGAAACACCTTCGTTTCCTGATTTTTCCAATTATCTTGCATGTGAAATAATTCCTCGATAAATGACATACCAACACAGGAAAAATTCTTTCATGATAGTCAGTATTATTTTGGGAGGATCCATTTTTGTTTAAATAGTGTGCAGATAATATAATCCGAAAGTTTGTAGCTGAAAGTGAGATTGCTATCTTTGTCATTCATCTCCAAGTGGGGGATACTTTGGTGGTTCACGTACTGCAGCAAAGATTTTGCAAACAAGTTTCTTTTGGCCTACACTATTTAAAGGTGCTTATGCTTATGTGAAAAACTGTGATAAATGCCAAAGGACTAAAAATATATGAAGTAATGAGATGCCCTTGACAAACATTTTGGAGATTGAATTATTTGACATATGGGGCATTGACTTCTTAGGCCCGTTTCTTTCTTCGTATGGGAACAAATACATCTTAGTTGCTATGGACTATGGATCCAAGTGGGTTAAAGCTAAAGCAACCCTACAAATGATGCTAAGGTAGTCATGCGATTCCTACATAAGCATGTGTTTACACGATTTGGGACACCAAGAGCTATTATTAGTGATGAAGGTTCTCACTTTGTAAGCAAATGGTTTAAGTGGTTGCTTGAAATATATGATTTGAAGCATAAGATTTGTAACAGTCTGGTTTTGACCTTAGTCGGAATATTGGTTTCGAGACCACAAATCCGAGTCTAAAAAATATTTTAATATTATTTTATGTATCTGCGATTTGTGAATTTACAACTGTGAAATTTTTGTGATTTAATTTGTCTGTTTCTATGCTTAATTATGAAAAAAGATTAAATCGCGTAAAGTGTAAAAGTTGATCACTAGATGCTAAAGCACCTATTTGGGTTGGCTTTTAAAATAAAGGTCCTTTCATGTCAAATTGCCCATTTAACTTGGTGAAGGACAAACATGGACGTATAGTTGGTAAGTTTAATGTTTATTATTCAAGGGCAAAATGGGAAAAAGTAAAATAGTTAGTGTTATAATAAAATAAAACATGATAATGTATGTAATGTTCATCCACACTTGCCCAAATTCAAAGAGAAAGAAAAGAAATAAAAGCATTTAGGGTTTGGCTAGTTAAAGCTCAATTAAGGTATGGATTTTCATTTGTTTTTAATAATTTTTACATTTCTGTGATCGTTGCTTAGTGTTGTTCAAAGCGGATGTTTGAATTTCTATTTTTGTTAAAGATTTCATGAAATTCCATTATTGATATCATGAGTTTTGTGATGTTTTTGAATGAATTATGAAGGCTTGGTAGATGGTTCATAAGTTTTGTCTTTGAGTTTTTAATGAAATTGAGCTATTTGGGCTAAATTGTGAAAACAATGTTTTGGGGACTAAATTGTAAATTGAACATGTTGTATGGGCTCATATAGAAGCCATGAAAATTCGGCTAGCCCTTGTTGCAAAGAAATTTTACATATTGGTGATTTTGTGAAAAATGGACTAAATTGTCAAAGTGTGAAAATGTAAGGGCTAAAATGTAAAGTGCCTTAAATATGTGTATATGGATTAAATTGAATGAAATGAATGATTGAATGGTTGAATTTGTATTGTATTAGATCAAGAACAAAGAAAATCAGACTTAGGTCGGGGAAAGTCTAAAATAGTCGAATAGTCGACTCATTCTGTACGAAATTCGTCTGAGGTAAGTCAAATTACAATTACGTATTAATTGAAATAAATTCTGCACATATAAACTGTAATCTGTATTGGATGGTCTTGAGTGCCTGATGAATATCTTTGGAGTAAAGTATGATAATATGATAATATTTGAAAAGCTCTGTATGTTCCTAAGCAAAGTTGACATCTGTCTGAGACATCGTGTAAGACCATGTCTGGGACATCGGCATCATATTTGATTTCATGTAAGACCCTGTTTGGGACAGAGGCATCGATATTAAGTTACATGTAAGACCACGTCCGGGACATCGGCATTGTACTTGTTTATGAGCATCTGTATCGTTTTTGACTCGTCTGATGATAACGTACGAAATCTTAAATTTAGTATATGAAATGTCTAACCTATGCAGGTACGTTTATATCGTACTAAATTTCTGAATATGAAAAACTCTATCTTTGAAAAATATGTATGGAAATGAGGCATGACATATATGCAAACAAAGGAGCATGGTTAAATTTATGAATTATTCTATAAAATGGTTATGAATCTTTATGGTTGAATTGTACTTACATGCTTTAGTAGTTAGACAAACTATAATTGGCTTACTAAGCTCTTTATAGCTTACTCTGTGTGTTTACTGTCTGTTTTACAATTATCGTAGCTACTAAAGGCTCTGGGATAGTCGAGGATCGTCACCACACTATCAACTCATTTTGGTACTTTTGAAAATGTACATATTTTAGAGTATGGCATGTATAGGCTAGAAGGTCTATGTATATAAGTTTTGATGTGTATATTTTATGCCATGAGAGTTGGCTAACAAATAAAATGTTGTATATAGTTTTGGTATTTAGTTGATGGTGCCAAATGGTGTATGGTTGTAGTGTTTTATGAGCTAATATATTTTTGTTTTAATGAAGAATGTTATGAGTATGAAATTGGTTGAAAAATTTAGGTACAAATGTTGTTTATTATGGCTTGTAGGGATGACCTTTAAAAGGAGTGGCAATTTGGCTTAAATCAAGCCTACATGGTGTCACACGGTCAGGGGACACGGGCATGTCATGTGACCGTGGGCTAAAGTCAGTAGCTAGCTAAGTATCACACGGCTGCAGCACACGGGCGTGTTTGGCGTGTTTGTTGGTCGTGGGTGAAAGTCAGTATGCATGCTCTGTTTTGGCACGGCTGGTTAACATGGGTGTGTTTGATGCCCGTGTGAGGCACACGGCCTGGACGTACAGGCATGTAATCTCAACAGAATTGGAAAAATTTTATATGTTCTGAATTTTATGAAAGTGATCGGTTTAGCTCTAACCATTCTTAAACGTATGTTTTAGATTTCGTAGACCATCTTAAGAGATGATTGCTTATGAAATGATATTAAATAATTTCTGTGATTCTGAATTGGTCTGAAATATTTTGTCTATTTGGTAATGCCTCGTAACCCTAATTCGATATCGGTTACGTGTTAGGGGTGTTACATTTTATTGGTATTAGAGCTATGGTTTAGTCGGTTCTAGGACTACCATAGCATATGTGAGTCTAGCTATACATGCCATATATCCGAATCTGTGATAGTGTGATGAGTCCTGACATTGAAATGTGCTTTTATATGGCAAATGGATCTCGATAGAGCTGTAGCTAACGATGTTGAAAGTAATGCACCTGCTCCCGCACAAGGGACGGTGCAAGCCGATTCTAGACCGGCTACGAGTAGCCGTGATGGTGAGGCTAAGCAAGCCTTCTATCAGATGATGAATGAATGGTTCACCCAATACATTAGAACCAATCCGACTACACAACAATCTCCACCCCCGGTTAATCCTTCTCAAACTCCTAATATGCCACGAGTGAATCCGGTACAGTTGAGTAGACCACCGGTTGATAAGATTAGAAAGTATGGGGTTCAAGAATTCTGACCTACAACAAATGATGATGCTGAAAGAGCTGAATTCTGGTTAGAGAATACAATCCGAGTGTTTAATGAAATGTCTCTAAATCCTGAGGAATGTGTTAAATGTGCCGTTTCACTTCTGAGAGATACAGCATATCATTGGTGGAAAACTTTAATATCTGTGGTTCCGAGTGAACGGGTTACTTGGGAGTTCTTCCAAGCTGAATTCCGGAAGAAATACATTAGTCAGAGATTCATTGATCAGAACCGTAAAGAGTTTCTCAAGCTTAAACAGGGTAGTATGTCTGTTACTGAATACAAACATGAATTTGTGACATTGAGCCAGTATGCCCGTGAATGTTTATCGAATGAAGCAATAATGTACAAAAGGTTTGAAGATGGACTAAACAAAGATATCTGTCTGTTAGTTGGAATTCTAGAAATTAAGGAAATGGTAGTGCTTGTTGAGCAAGCATGTAAAGCTGAAGAATTAAGTAAAGAGAAAAGAAAAGTTGATTCTGAAGCTAAGGACGCTAGAAAGAGATTTTCAAGTAGATCATTTCAATCTATGTCAAAGAAATTCTGAGATGATCAAAGCTGTCCAAATGCTAATGTGGGACATTCAAAACGAGATCGAGCTAGATCGCATTCAAACTTTAGAGTCCCTGCTACTTCTATTGCAAGTGTCGGGAATGTTCGATCTAAGAGACCTAAATGTAAACATTGTGGTAAAAGACATCCGGGAAATTGTAGATTGAATGACCGAGCCTATTTCTGATGTGGATCTTTAGACCATTTTGTAAGAGATTGTTCTGAACCTGCTAGGCAAGAGAATGTACAGAATCCGAGACCAAGCAAGACCTCAGCTAGAGGTAGATCTTCTAGAAATACAAGAAATGTTAGCGGTGGTCAAATAACTACTAGGGATACTGTTGTTAGATCTGAGGCCAGGACACCTGCCAGAGCCTATGCTATCCGAGCACGTGAGGAAGCCTCATCTCCAGACGTGATTACTGGTACTTTTACTCTTTATAATACTTCTGTGATTGCATTGATAGATCCTGGATCAACGCATTATTATATATGTATGAATTTAGTGCACAGTAATACTTTTCCTGTAGAGTCTACTGAATTCGTAATTAGAATATCGAACCCCCTAGGCAAAAGTGTCTTGGTTGATAAAGTCTGCAAGAATTGCCCGTTAATGATACGAGATATCTGTTTTCCTGCTGATTTGATGCTTTTAGCTTTCGATGAATTTGACATTATTTTGGGAATGGATTGGTTAACTTTGCATGATGCTATTGTGAAGTGCAAACGAAAAGTCATTGATTTAAGGTGTAAGAATGATGAAATAATTCGAATTGAGTCTAGTGATCTGAATGGACTACCAGCTATGGTATCTGCAATGAAAATACGGAAATATGTGAAGAAAGGTTGTGAAGCCTACTTAGCTTATGTGTTAGATTCGAAAGTGAATGATAAGAAGGTTGAATCAGTGCCTGTTGTTTGTGACTTCTCTGATGTGTTTCCTGAAGAACTACCTGGTTTGCCTCCAATTCGAGAAGTGAAGTTTGGCATTGAAATAGTATCTGGTACTACTCCGATTTCGATAGCTTCGTATAGAATGGCTCCGACCGAGTTAAAAGAATCAAAATCTTAGTTGCAAGAATTGACCGATCGAGGGTTTGCTAGACTAAGTTTTTCACTATGGGGTGCTCCTATTCTGTTTGTGAAAAAGAAAGATGGCACAATGAGATGTGTATTGATTATCGATAGCTTAAAAAAGTGACTATAAAGAACAAATATCCTCTGCCTTGAATTGATGACTTATTCGATCAGTTGAAAGGTGCTACTATTTTTCAAAGATAGATATAAGGTCGAGTTATTATCAGTTGCGAGTAACGGACTCTGACATTTCAAAAACTGCTTTCAAAACGAGGTATGGGCTTTATGAATTTTCAGTTATGACTTTTGGTTTAACGAATGCACCTGCTATTTTTATGGATTTGATGAATAGAATTTTCAGACTGTATATAGATCAATTTGTTGTTGTATTCATTGATGATATATTGATTTATTCACGTGATGAATCTGAACATGCTGAACATCTGAGAATTGTATTATAGATTTTGAGAGATAAACAGTTGTATGCGAAATTCAATAAATGTGAGTTCTGGTTGCGAGAAGTTGGCTTTCTGGGTCATATTGTATTAGCTTCTGGTATGCAAGTTGATCCGAGTAAGATTTCAACTATTCTGGATTGGAAGCCTCCGAGGAATGTATCTGAAGTTTGCAGTTTTCTGGGACTTGCTGGTTACTACAAGCGATTTGTAAAAGATTTCTCTGTGATAGTAACTCCGTTGAAAAAATTGCTCCAGAAAGATGTAAAATTTGAGTGGTCTGAAAAGTGTTAGAACAGCTTCGATCTGTTAAAAGCTTTGTTAAGTGAAGCTCCGGTATTGGTACAACCTGAATCAGGTAAAGAATTCATTGTTTATAGCGATGCTTTGTTGAATGGACTCAGTTGTGTTTTAATGCAAGAAGGAAAAGTTGTTGCTTATGCTTTGAGACAATTAAAGCCGCATAAGAAGAACTATCCAACACACGACCTTGAGTTAGCCGCCATTGTATTTGCTTTGTGAAGATCTGTCGTCACTATCTCTTTGGTGAAAAACATCATGTGCTTTCTGATCATAAAAGTCTGAAGTATTTAATGACGCAAAAAGATTTGAATTTGCGGTAGAGAAGACGGTTAGAACTACTAAAAGACTACGAACTTGTGATTGATTATCACTCAGGAAAAACAAATGTGGTTGCTGATGCTTTGAGTCGAAAATAGTTATTTGCAATGAATGCTCATTTAGATCTGATGATGGTTCAGTTTTAGCTGAATTAAAAGCGAGACCTTTGTTTTTACAACATATTATCGAAGCTTAGAAGGTTGATAATGAGATTATGGCTACACGAACTCAGTGTAATTCTGATTCTGATTCTGAATTCCGAATAGATGATGATGATTGTCTGAGGTTCAAAAATAGACTTTGTGTTCGAAGAAATCCGAATTTGATTCAAACGATTTTGAGTGAAGCTCACAGTAGTAGATTTTCTGTACATCCGAGAAGTACGAAAATGTATAACGATTTGAGACAACTATATTGGTGGCCAGGAATGAAAAAAGATATTTTTGACTTTGTTAGGAGATGTTTAATTTGTCAGCAAGTTAAAGCTGAGAATCAGGTGCCATTTGGGTTATTACAACCGATTATGATTCCGTAGTGGAAATGGGATCGAGGGAGCATGGATTTTGTTTCGGGTTTGCCTCTGTCTCCAAAAAAGAGATACGCAATTTGGGTTGTAGTTGATCATTTGATGAAATCATCTCATTTTATTCCGATTCGATTTGATTATTCGCTTGATAAGCTAGCTGAGTTGTATATTTTTAATATTGTGAAATTGCATGGTGTGCCAATGTCGATGGTGTCAAATAGATACCTGAGATTTACGTCACGATTCTGGACGAAATTGCAAGATGCTCTGGGTACTAAATTGCATTTTAGTACCGCTTTTCATCCGCAAACAAATGGTCAATCAGAATGGATTATTCAGATACTCGAGGATATGTTGAGATGTAGCATTCTTGAGTTTGAAGGTGTGTGGGAACAATATCTACCTTTGAATGAATTCACTTATAATAATAGCTTTCAATCGAGAATCAAAATGGCACCGTACGAAGCCTTATATGGTAGAAAGTGTATAACTTCGTTATATTGGTCTGAGCTCAGTAAGAATAAGATTTACGGTA
Source organism: Gossypium hirsutum (assembly GCF_007990345.1). Taxonomy (NCBI): domain Eukaryota; kingdom Viridiplantae; phylum Streptophyta; class Magnoliopsida; order Malvales; family Malvaceae; genus Gossypium; species Gossypium hirsutum. Next base: position 30,829,959 of record NC_053425.1, on the reverse strand, counting down.
TTGATTTGATAAAAGAAACTGAACAGAAGGTCAAAGTAATCTGAGATAGTCTGAAAGATGCCTCTGATTGTCAGAAATCTTATGCAGATTTAAAACGAAAAGGTATCAAATATGAGATCGGTGATAAAGTGTTTCTGAAAGTGTCTCTGTGGAAGAAACTGTTCCGATTTGGTAAAAAGGGGAAGTTGAGTCCGAGGTTCATTGGACCGTATGAAATCATTGAGCGAGTTGGATCGGTTACTTATAGATTGAGGCTACCATATGAGTTAGAAAAGATACATAATGTATTTCACGTATCGATGCTTCAACGGTACAGATCTGATCCGTCCCATGTGATATCCCCTTCTGAAATTGAGATTCAATCTGATATGACTTACGAAGAAAAGTCGATCCGTATTTTAGCTCGCGAGATTAAAGAGTTACAAAACAAGAAAATTTTATTAGTTAAAGTGATGTGGCATCGACATGGAGTAGAAGAGGCTACGTGGGAGCCTGAGGATACAATGAGACAACAATATCCGAATCTGTTTAACGGTAAGATTTTCGGGGACGAAAATCCCTAAGGGGGGAGAATTGTAACAGTCTGGTTTTGACCTTAGTAGGAATAGTGGTTTCAGGACCACAAATCTGAGATCAAAAAATATTTTAATATTATTTTTTGTATCTGTGATATGTGAATTTACATCTGTGAAATTTTTGTGATTTAATTTGTCTGTTTCTGTGCTTAATTATGAAAAAGGATTAAATCGCGTAAAGTGTAAAAGTTGAGTGCTAGTTGGTAAAGCACCTATTTGGCTTGGCTTTTAAAATAAAGGTCCTTGCATGTCAAATTTCCCATTTATCTTAGTGTTGGACAAACATGGACATATAGTTGGTAAGTTTAATGTTTATTATTCAAGGGCAAAATGGGAAAAAGAAAAATAATTACTGTTATAATAAAATAAAACATGATAATGGATGTAATGTTCATCCACACTTGTCGAAATTCAAAGATAAAGAAAAGAAATAAAAGCATTTGGGGCATTCAACGACACATCACTATATATTACACATTCTTTACCCGATTCTGGTTGTACTAACACAAGAGCTTCTGTTAATAGGGCTTTCAACTGATCAAAGCTTTTCTGAAACTTTTCGTACCATTCAAATTTCACATCTTTCTGAAGCAATTTCATCAATGGAATAGCAATCATAGAAAAGCATTTCAAAAATCGTCTATAATAACTTACGAGTCCCAGAAAACTGTAGGCTTCAAAAACATTTCTTGAAGGCTTATAATCTAAGATAGCTGAAATTTTGCTTAAATCAACTCGGATACTAGATCCTGACACAACGTGTTCCAGAAAACTGACTTCTTGTAACCAGAATTCACATTTTCTAAACTTTGCATACAATTGCTTATCACATAAAGTCTATAGCACTATTCTCAGATGTTCGGCATGTTCAGATTTATTATGAGAATATATCAAAATGTCATCAATGAATACGATAACAAATCGATCTAAATACAGTCTAAAAATTCAATTCATCAAATCCATAAAAACAGCAAGTGCATTCGTTAATCAGAAAGGCATAACTGTACCTCGTTTGAAAAGTAGCTTTCGAAATGTCTGAATATTTTACTCTCAACTGATAATAACCCAATCTAAGATCTATCTTTGAAAACACGGTATCTCCTTTCAAATGATTAAACAAATCATCGATTTTGGGTAGAGGATATTTATTCTTGATAATCACTTTGTTCAACTGACGATAATCAATGCACATTCTCATCTTGCCATCTTTCTTTTTCACAAATAGAACAGAAGTACCCCAAGGTGAGAAACTCGGTCTTTCGAATCCTCTATCAGTCAACTTTTACAATTGAGACTTTAATTCTTTTAACTCGTTGAAAGCCATTTTATACGGAGGTATCGAAATTGGAGTAGTCCTTGGCACTAATTCAATGCCAAACTCAACTTCTCGAATTGGAGGTAATCTTGGAAGTTCCTCAGGAAATACATCAGGGAATTCACAGACAACAGGTACTAATTCAATTTTCTTTTCTGTCACTTTCAAATCAATCACATACGCAAAGTAGGCTTCACAACCCTTTCTCACATTTTTCTGAGCTAACATTAAAGAAATCATTGCTGGTAAACCATTTAGATCATTAGACTCAATCCGAATAATCTCATCATTCTGACATCGTAAATTAATAGTCTTCCATTTACGGTTTACAATGGCATTGTGCAAAGTTAACCAATCCATACCGAAAATAAAATCAAATTCATCGAATGGTAATAACATCAAATCAGCCGAAAAACATGAATCTGGAATCATCAACGGACAATTCTTACACACTTTGTCAACCAAAACACACCAGCCTAAGAGGTTCGATACTCTAATTAGAAATTCAGTAGACTCTATAGGCAAAGTCTTACTGCTCACTAAGTTCCTACATATATAAGAATGTGTTGATCCGGGATCTATCAATGCAATCACAGAAGTATCGTAAAGAGTAAATGTACTCGTAATCACATCTGGAGATGAAACTTCCTTATGAGCTCGGATAGCGTAGGCTCTGGTAGGTGCGCGAGCCTCAGATCTAACAGTCATATCTTTAGTTCCCCTCTGGCTGCCACTCACATTACTCGTATTTCTGGGAGGTCTACCTTGTAACATCTCGAATTAGGGCCTAGTCGTAACAGTGGTTTTGAAACCACAAATCTGAGATAGAAATAATTTTTTTATGAATGTTATGAGGTCCATGATATATATGTATGCCTGTGTGAAAATATCAATGAGAAATTTTACCGATAAGGTAAATTACAGTAAGTGAAAAATATGTGTTCTAGTTGATTTAAGGGCTTAATTGTGATGAGATTTGAAATTTGAAGTCCTTATTTGGCAATTAGACCATTATATGTCATTATGGACAAAAATGGACATAGGAGGGATAAAACATCAAAGTTTTAATGGAATGGCATTTTGGTCCATTGGTTATTAAAAGAATTAAAAGGGAAAAATAGTAAAAAATTATGTCCATCTTCATCCTCCTTGGCCAAATTTAACAAGAAGCCATAGCTAGGGTTTCTTTCATCTTTCAAGCTCAAAGTAAGTGCATCCTAGCCCCGTTTTTAATGTTCTTGATATTTTTGAAGACTTTGTAGCTCGATTTAGTTATTTCTACCCTTAATTTGAGCTATGGTTCATGTTCAAAAATATACCCATGAATGATATGCTTTTGCTTTGATGTATAATGGAAGAATATGAAAGCTTGAGGTGTGATGAACAACTTTTACTAGGTGGTTTTCGGTGAAATTGATAAAAAAGGACCTAATTGTAAAAGTTGTAGAAACTATGTGTAAATGTATGAATAAATAAAAATTGTGAGTTAGTATAGGAGAGAAAATGATTTGGCTAGGCTTGAATAAAGGGAAAAATGGGTTCTTTTCATTTTACGAGCCTAGGGGCAATTTCATAATTTTGTAAAATTTTAGGGAAAATTTGTAATTTTCCATATTGTGATTTGTGGACTAAATTGAATAGTGCGTGTATTAAATGAGCTAAATGTGCTATTATAGATTAAGAGGGACGAGGGATAGACCTTGACCGAGGAAAAGGCAAGGTTGTGGACTAAATCGCAAATTGTCATATTTTGCACCGAGGTAAGTTGGGTGTAAGTAATTTAACAATTCTATTATCATGTGTTTTGTAATTGATGTTCTATGATAGATGTATGAATGAACTAATGAAATTGGTTGGTGATGATTTACTGAAAGTTTGGTGATAGCCTTATATCTCGGAAGTCCCGGGTGACCCTGAGGAGTGATTAGGATTTCGATATCATGCCACGATTAATAAGAGCCAGTGTAAGACCATGTCTAAGACATGTCATCAGTGTTGATATGATAGCCAGTGTAAGACATGTCTGGGACATGGCATCGGCATTGATATATGTCCTAGTGTAAGACCATATTTGGGATATGGCGTCAGCCTCGGTATGTGATTTTATGTAAGACCATATCTGGGATATGGCATTGATATGAGATTTCGTGTAAGACCATGTCTGGGACATGGCATCAATGTGAGGTCTTGTGTAAGACCATGTCTGGGACATGACATCGACACCGATGTGAGATTTCATATAAGACCATATTTGGGATATGGCATCTATATGTAGACCCATGTAAGACCATGTCTGGGACATGGCTTTGGAATTCTATGTGGTGCATGATGATTCTAAACGTCCTTTAGTATTTCGAATGATTCAATCGACTGTTCAAGATTATGGTTAAGAAGTGGGGTAGAATGAGTAAGAATGTATGGTACAGGTATGTACGTAAACTTCGTGAGTATTGGACTTGATTCATGTTGGGAAATTTGGTATGGTTATGAAAGAGTAAGATAAGCATGATGTTCGAAGGCATTTATTATCAATTCTCAATGTGTTCAATATATGTAATATGATGATGTGTCGGTAACTGATAGCATGTTTAATCCATGAATTTTATGACTTATGTTGTTTATTATTTTCATTCGACTTACTAAGCTATATGCTTAACCCTCTCTATTTTCCTCTTTCTTATAGCATTGTCAAGTTAGCTAGGGGATTGTGGACTTCGGAGCTCGAGTCACACTATCAACAAATCTTTTGGGGTATAATTAGTTTACTACATTTAAGTATGGCGTGTATAGGGGACTTAGTATTTTGTTATATGTGTCATATTTGTTAGCCAAATTGATGACTCCTTTTGGTATATTATTCCATTTTGTATATGGCCACAAAATATGGCTCATACTGATTATTGGGTTGAAATCGCTAAATATTGTTACATGCATGAGATGTGTTATTACTTTTGTGGTGTGTGCCAAATGGTTGATAAAATGTGGAATTTATGCTTGACGGATAATGATGTCAATTGGCATGGTCACTATATTAATAAAATTAAAGAAATGTATTGATTGAACTTAACAAGTCAAGGAGTCCCAATTAGGTATACTTGATATGAATTTATCATTCATTAGTTAAAGCTATGGATGTCTAAGTAACCCTTTTATGCCATAACAACTGCCATTGGCTTGTGAGAGTGTGTAGGGGTTGTTAAGGGTGACAAGAGGGCTTGGAAAATAGCCTCAAAGTTGTCCACACGGGTAGACACAAAAGCATGTGCCTAGGCCGTGTGTGGCACACGGTCAGCCCCATGGGCGTGTAGTCCGGCCGTGTGTCCCCTGCACCCTAGTTTTACAAGTCAGTATGCATGGTAGTAAACATATGGGTGAGACACGACTACGTGTCTCAACCGTGTGCAGGACTCGGCCTTAGGACATAGGCGTGTGGCCAGGCCGTGTGAAGTCCGCACCTTAAATGTGAAAATTAAATTCGCCACATGGTCTAGCACACAGGTGTGTGACTTGGCCGTGTGATCTTAAATTATCCCGACGTCATAAATAGAGAGTTACATAGCCTGGGGACATGAGCGTGTCAAGGACACACAGTCGTGTCCTTGTGTCCACATGGGCGTGTGACTCTCTTTTATGAAAAATTCTCTAAATTTCATGGTTTAATCCTGAATCACCCCCGATGTATGCTTTGGGCCTTGTAGGCCCACATTAGGGACGATGTGCATGTGTATGTACAGTTTTGTGTTCAAAAGAAATTTTATGGCTCAGTTCTGTATGTATGTTTATGTTTTATCACGGTAATGCCCTGTACCCGTCCCGGCAATGAATAGGGTAAAGGGTGTTACATACCTCGAGCTGTATTACCACTCGATCTCGAATTTTGCACAATATCTTACTCTACAGCTTAGGACATTCACGGATAAAGTGATTAGGGATCCACATCTAAAGCAAGCTCAGTCATTCAATCTACAACTTCTCGGATGTGTTTTAACATAATGTCTACACTCGGATCTATCGGATTAGACATTTCCAACACTTGCAACAGAAGTAGCTGGAGGAGCTCTGAAACTCGAATGCGGTCTAGCACGATCTCTACCCGAATGTCCCACATTAGCCTTTGAATAGCTAAAATCATCTCAAAATTTCATTGATGCCGAATGAAATAACTTGCTCGATGATCTTTTTTGTAACGCCCTGATTTTCGGGATTTTTCGGGTTTCTGTGATTGTTGGTAAATTTTGAAATTTTGGTGTTCTGAATACTGGAATTGTGTTTAAATGTGTTAGTGGGCCTTTAGAAGGCCCAAGCCTAAGTTAAACACGGTAAAATATCAAGGTTGGATTTTAAGTGAATAGGAGACTTGGTTAAGTGGGCTTTAAGAAGAACTTCATAAATTATGACGCAAATAAGGCCTTGGTAAAGTGGTAAGGTGGCGCCACTAAGTTCCTAAAAAAAGGCGTCTGGGAAGGAATTAAAGGTCCAGGGTTCAAGTTGCAAGGTAGGCATATTGTTACTTTTTAATTTTAGGCATGTGCCGGGCATGTGATCACTTAAATGAATTTCGGCAAGGGCCTTAGGGAGGTTGGGCGGATTGTTTTAGTTGATATTAGGGTTTGGTTCTTTTCTTTTTCTGTCTTGGAGAATTAGGGTTAGCCACCTGAAAGCTTTCACTGCCATTCATCCTTCCTGAGTTCTCACAAAAGCCGAAAACGTAAATTCCTTCTTTTTGGTGCCGATTTCTTCTTCCTCTCTTTTCCCCCTATTTTCTTTCTTTCTTTTGCTTTTTCTTCTAGCTGAAACCTTCTGATCACTTTACTCACCTCCTCTGTCAATCCCATTCTCCACAAAACCTCCATAGCCGATTGCCATAAAAACTGAAATCCCGAAAACTCACTTTTTGTGCCGGTTTCTCTAAGCCAAAATCCTTTAGTTATTTTTGTTCTTTTTGATCAACTTTCATCTTCTCTAAACCCTTAGTATCTGACAGCAACATTACTTCAAAGTTATAGCCCCAAATTGTCATCTTTTTCATCATTTAAAAAGCTGAAATACCATAGATTTAGAGACTTATAGCTGAAACTTCAGATCTCCTGGATTCAAGTGCTACTATTATTTAGAGGATAGATCTGCATTAGATCTACGTAGAAATCAATGGGGAATAAGTGGTAAGTGCTCATCACCTCAGGTCTAGTCTTATTTTACAATTTAGAAAAGCCGAAGTCCCTAAAATCTAGGGAGGCTGTCGATTTGGGCATAGGGCTTTAAGGGTCTTTAACCGACGATTTCTTTTGGTGATTAGTGTCTTCTAGAGGTTTGATCAAAGGCTTGGATCTTTAGAACAACTAGACTTAGATCTAGTCATTGGTTTTCGGCAAAAAGGTAAGATTCTAAAGGCTTTAGAGGCATGGTTCGAATATGGGTTACTGAATATTAGGATTGGTTGTTGTGGGTTGCAATCAAAGAATTGTAGTAATCAATTGTAGGACATCGTAAGGGATATCAGTAGCAGTCGTCGCGAAACAGGTGTGTATCGAACACCCTCTCATAGTTCAATTCAACAAAAGCCAAAATGCCGAAATTCTGGCATTTCGTGGCCTTGTGAGTGTGCGAGTGCTCACAAGACGTTTAGAAATCATTAGATCTGAAATCGAAAAGTGGTAAGTTAGTCGTGTGTGAAATTTCGTGCACTTCGGTAATTGGGCCTCAATAGGCTAAAACTAGGCCCAATAGGCTTACGGGCTCATACGGGTTAATAAAAAAATAAAAATATATAATATAAAAAAATAGACAATAAGTATGTTCTGTTAGACTGTAGAATCGAAACTGCTTAAACCGATAAACTGGTCATAAAACTTGGGTTAAATGGGCTTAAATGGCTAATGGACACTGTAGGGCCCATTAGGGGTTTTAGGGCCCAATGGCTAAGATTGTGAAATTGAGATAAATAAATTACTGCAATGACAAATGGGCTAGTAAGGACTGTAACATTCATGAGAACCCTTAAAACTGATAAAAGTACTGAAATACCTGTATAGGTGGAAAGTTTACAGTTTTACCCCTAGGAGCAAAATTACTGATATACCCCTAGGTTTAAGGTTGACCTGAATGCATGTTTGACTGTTAATATTTATTGCATGCCATGTTATTATTATCTGATGCATGGGACTGGGTTATTGATGGAGGAAGTATTGAAGTGGCTTGACCACGTACTGGAGGCTTTGCCTCAACTTACTAATATCTGAGCAGCTATGCTGCAACTGTGGAGTGTAGGGCTGGGTGGGTTGAGCTATTCCCTACATGGAGTGGAGGGCTGGTACGGGTGGAGTGTAGCGGTTGGTTATAGGCTGGGTTGGGCTTGTATACACGAATATGTCTGTTCTATTCTGGAATAGGCCTATGGGCCATACTGTTATCTGAAAAGGGGCTAAGGCCCAGTTTATCATATTCTGAAAAGGGCTTCGGCCTAGTACCCGCGGTTATCTGAATAGGGTTTAGGCCCAATGGGCTTGAGATGACTTGGGCTTTGGATGTGTTTTCCATAGACACTGAGTTTTCCAAACTCACCTTTTTCTCTTCCATCCTTGTAGGTGAGCCCTAGTTGGTGGACTTAGAGCTGGGCGGGATTCAGAGTGGCCACGAAGATTAAATTTCTGGTTTTAAATAAGTTTCAAGTAGCTTCCTTTTAAATTTTTCATTTATTTTTGCTTATTTCTATTTTGGTTAAAGTTGTAATAAGGCCGCTCTATTGTTTTTATTTTGGACTTTTAAATTACTTAAATCGTTTCCGACTTGAGATTCACATCACTTAAATTGATTCCTTGAAATTGGTTAACTCTGGGTTTATCAAAAATTACTTGTTTCAAACTGACACGACACTCAAACGTCTTCAAAATGAAACTTTTCAAGGTACAAAAAAATTCACATTTTTCTAAACCCTTAACAATCGATAATGGATAGGACTCAAACTAGTGAATCGGAACATTTCTCTTAAAACTTCATTAATAGTTTTTGCATAGCTCACCGAAACTTTTGTAAACTAGGTAACTTGGTTAGTGGTAAGTAATGTGACACACCGGATTCGACCGTAACGTCTAGGCCGGGTTTTGTGGTGTTACATTTTTCACACCTCTTTAGCTTCCGAGTCGGCTTTTCTTTTCTCTTTTCCGAGTTCTTTATCTTTACATGCTTGTTCAACAGGCACAACAAACTTTTTTATCTCCAAAATTCTGACTAACAAGAGGATATCTTCATTTAAGCCATCTTCAAACCTTTTACACATTATTGCTTCTGTCGAAACACATTCTCGTGCATACTAGCTCAATCTCATAAATTCTCACTCGTATTCTGTAATAGAAATACAGCCCTATTTTAACTCAAGAAACTCTTTATGTTTTTGATTGATGAATCTCTAACTTTCGAAATTCATCTTGAAAGAAATCCCAGGTGACTCGTTCTCTCGGAACCACTGATATCAACGTCTTCCACCAATGATACATCGTATCTCTCAGAAGTGAAACGACACATTTTAGACATTCTTCGGGAGTACATGACATTTCATAAAGCACCTGTATTATATTCTCGAGCCAAAACTCAGCTTTGTCAGCATCATCATTGGTAATAGCTCGAAACTCTTCAGCCCAATATTTTCTAATCTTATCAACTGGAGGTTTATTCAGACGAATCAATCTACAGCTTGTGGCACAACAAGGACTTGTGAAGGATTAGGCGGGGGTGAAGGTTGTGGCATAGCTGAATTGGTTCTAGTATACTGAGTGAACCAATAATTCATCATTTGGTAAAAGGCTTGCTTAGCCTCTCCCTCGTGGCTACTAGTAGTAAGTCTAGAATCAGATGGCGCTGCTTTTTGAGCGGGAGCAGGTGCATTACTTTCAACATCGTCAGCTAGTGCTTGTTCGGGATCCATTTACTATATAAAAACACATTTTTATTGTCAGGAATCATCACACTATCACAGTTTACAAATATGGAATGTATAGCTAGACTCACATACGCTATGTTAGTCTTAGAATCGACTAAATCATAGTTCTGATACCAATCAAATGTAACATCCCTAACTCGTATCTGTCATCAAACTAGGATTAAGAGGCATTACCAACATATCAGAACATTTCACAATCATTTCACAGTCAACGGTCATACATTATCATATTATAGTCAAATATTAACACAAAGTCCCTTTCTTAGGCCAACGAGACCTTAAACATGCATTAGGAAGAGGTCGGGACTAAACCGAACACATACAAAATTTTTTCGAAACTTAACAATTTCCTAAGTTACAAAGGTCACACACTTGTGTGAATAGGCTGTGTGGCTCACACGGCATTAGACACGCCCGTGTGTCTCGGCCATGGGGAAATAGAGCATACATACTGACTTGTCCATACGGCCACAAGACACACCCGTGTGCCAAGTCAGATGGTGGAACTATGTGGGAGACACGTCGAAGGGAACATCTAAAACCAGTAGCAAAGGTATAGTTTTATGTTGTTCGCTACAGTTTTATGCCTATCTCACATAGTTCCACCATCTCGATGGAACAGATGCTTTTGTTATATTCAATCTTGACAGAAAAGCCCATTAATGTTGACAAAATTATTCTTAAGGAGATTCATGATTATACTAAAAATAAGACAGGAAATGATTATTTCACATCATTAATCACTTCACTTTGCTTAAGGGCCTATTTTAAAACACAAGCAAATCTGAAGGGGCAATATGTTCAAGGGTGTATTACAAATCATGATCTTGAAAGGTTAGAAAAGAAAGTGCATGAGCTGAATCAAGGCGAGCAAGAAGAGCCAACTGGGTCAGCTACCGAGGAGTCAACAAATGAAACTGAAACTGAAGCAAATTCAGTTACTGTAACACCCCTTACCCGTATCCGAGGCCGGGCTAAGGTACGAGGCATTACCAGACAAACATACAAACATTAAACTAAAATATGAGCCATAAAATTTTATTCATATTTCAAAGCGTTCATTCTCTTACACATAGTCCCTTATTTGAGTCTACGGAGCCCAAAACATACTTTAGAAAGGGTTTGGGACTAAACCGAGAACTTACGAAAATCTTGGAAATTTCATGCTTTAAGGCTCCACACGCCCGTGTCCCAAAGTTGTGTTCCATACACGGCTGAGACACATGGTCGTGTCTCTGCCTGTGTGGAATATACCTAGGCTATTTTCCAAGCTTTGGTCAACCTTGATCTCTTACACACTTATACAAAATCAAAAGCATATAACATGGTATTCATTTAATGAGTATACATCCTCAATTAAACCACAAACATAACATTTGTATGTCATCATACATGTGTCTCTCATACTCATTTTACCTTGTTTATTATAGTATCACTTATACATTTATACCAAGATTATCATCTTACCAAATATCTTCAGCTTAATCATCAAGCATTCATATTTAAAGCTAGATCATATCTTTATAAAATACCACGATTCAGATGCACAGAATAATATGTTTGCCTGAAACATTTCAATTCAATTCCATACCCAACAAGCATTACATTGAGACTAGTCATATATATATATACATGTCATGATACATAACATTCTCTTTTTGTTTTCTTATAAACACATATCATTTATTTCATTATATCAATATTTCATATACCATAGTTTCCATGTATTCCACGTATATTTATTTTCCTCCTCCTCCTCTCCATTCCACATCCTTAATGTATATAGCATTCTTGTAAGTACGATTTCACAATTTACTAATAAATGATCACATCAAACTGTCCACACGAGTCATAGTCACTTAATTATTTATAATTCGAGCTACAGAGCTCCAAATTAAGATCCGTAAATTCCCCTGAAACTAGACTCACATACTGTTCCATCATAAAACTTTCATAATTTTTGGTTTAGCCAATTAGTACAGTTTATTCATTAAAATTTCCCCTGTTTCACTTGCTGACAATTCTGACCTCTCTTCACTAAAAAATAATTATCTCACAGTACAGAACTCGGATAATGTTCTTGTTGATTTATCTTGAAAATAGACTCATTATGGATTTTAAAAATATAATTTTGAGCCTCTAATTATTTTTCTCCAAATTTTTGTGATTTTCCAAAGTCAGAACAGGGGATCACGTAATCATTCTGAATCAGTCTCACGAAAACATAAATATCTCAAAATATAGAACTCCTTTTCTTTTTATGTTTTTTTATATGAAAATAGACTCATTAATATTTAATTTGATATCTCATTTAGTCTCTGATTCAATTTATACTATTTTTGGTGATTTTTCAAAATCACGTCACTGCTACTGTCCAAAACAGTTTTATTGCTAATTCACTCTTTCACACTTTCTTTGTATTAACCTCATTTTAACATACATATCACAAATCATTTTCACCACATTTCATACATCACAAGTATAGGCCCATGATCACAAGGTTACCATAAAATCATCCTCATGTATAACTTACTTGTTTATAACCTTACCACATCCTGGTCACTTAATGAACACATCATTCACATAACCAAGTTCCTGCACATATTCATCACAAAACTCACAAAGCAATACATAGAGAGTCTCCCGTTGAACACTTCGGATCAATCCTCGATACTTGGTGGTTTTAGCACATAGCTCCACCCATCATATAGTTCGGCTCTCTTGTACACATGGTGAACACTTAGTACCACCCATGTGACCTAGCCAGTTTATCTTGTAGCTCTCTTGTCTACATGGTGTCCTTCACTTGGAACCACGCATGCGACCTAGCTACATATATCCCGTAGCTCTCTTGTCTACATGGTGTACACATAGTATCACCCATGCGACCTAGCTACATCATAATGTCTTGTAGCTCTCTTGTACACATGATGTGCACTCAGCACTATACATGTGACCTAGCTACATACCATCTGTATCATCCAATCTTTCTGAAGGTTCAACCGGGATTTCTCTCTCTTTTCCAACAATTTCACCAATCAAGTAATTATCCACAAACATATTTCCAATATTTTTATAAAATATCATAATACAAGTAATAATGATGTATTACTTACATATAAACTTATATCTCATTTAATATCAACGCAATAACATTAAATTACACATTGTCTTATTAAAAATCATATGAACTTACAATTTCCCATAATATCCATAATCATAGAAATCACATTTATGTATGATAATTCAATGCACTTCATGTACCATAGACATATTTTTAAATCAATTCATAAACTTGGCACCATAATCATTTAATTTAACATAATTCAATTAATTCACTAAATTTAACTTTCAAATATAAATTACAGCATTATTGTTGTATTATTATCATACCAACTTACATACTTTCAACATCTCGGAGATCATAGTAAATATATCAATTTACCATTGAAACATGCATAAATTAATGCTTATTATACATATGAACTTACCTTGATATTAAAACGGCCCTTTTACCAACTTTCCCAATTTTCGATTTTTCTCTCTTTCTAGGTTCAAATCTCGTTTTCCGGGATCTAAAACATCATATTTTACTTATTTAATTAATGTACTATTCAAAACAGTCATTAACTCAAACTTTGGAAAAATTACAATTTTGCCCCTAAACTTTTGCATATTTACACTTTTTCCCCTAGGCTCGGGAATTAAACTTCATCCCTTATTCTTATGTTTTATGACATGATGATCACTTTTCCCTTCTATGGAAACATCAAATTATCACTCTAACATATACTTATGACTATTAGGTATTTTTACCGATTAAGCCCTTTTGCTCGTTTTCACTTAAAACCGAGTAGCACAAGTTGTGTAACATAATTTAAAACCTCATATTGTATCATAAAACACCAGAATACACAAATTTTACCTATGGGTATTTTTCCAAATATGAACCCTAGGTTGAATTATTGCTAGCATAAGCTAAATCAAGTTACCGGGACTCAAAAAACATAAAGAACTTGAAAAACGGGGTTAGAACGGACTTACAATTGAGCTTGGGAAGCTTGAAAACCCTACCCATGGAGTCTACCTTGGTATACACGTCCATGGTGAAGAAGATGAGCAAAATTGGCTTTTAATTTTGTATTTTAATTCATTTTACCCCTAAATGACCAAAATACCCTTACTACTAAACTTTCCAAAAATTCCATCCATGTCCAATTTTTGTCCATAACTTAGAAATTGGTCAAATTTCTATTTAAGACCTCCTAATTAATATTTCAAATCAATTTCATACTAGAAACTTCTAGAATGCAAGTTTTGCAACTTATTCAATTTAGTCCCTAACTTCGAATTAAGCACTTTATGCATAGAATTTCTTCATAAAATTTTCACACAATCATGCAATCATATCATAGACCTCAAAATAATCATAAAATAATTATTTATATCTCAGATTTTGTGGTCCCGAAACCTCTGTTCCAACTAGACCCAATTTTGGGCTATTACAACTCTCCCCCCCTTCAGAGATTTTCGTCCTCGAAAATCTTACCGGAGTGAGGTTTAGTATCTTTCTCATAATTTCCAGCATTACTAACTAATTGTTTTCAATACGATACTTTCAGAAACACTCTGTCATCAATTTGTATCCCAAGATAACTCTATAAACTCTGATATTTCTCTAACTCCTTCCTTCACTTGTCAACCATTCTCAGACTCTAGTCATATCTATAATTATTTTATCACTGAACTCTTTGATTCCACACTTAGGAACATAGTCAACATGATTCTCATGAATTTCCGTTATATACACCTCATCGGTAAGGGGGTGAGGTCGTACAGTCTCTAACTCGATTCTGACATATATCTACATGACACATTTTTTTCATTATCCACATATGTCATTATAATCATACTATCCACTTCAAACAATTTATTATTCATACCTGTCTTACATAAAATTTCCAATTATCTCATTTCAAACAAGTGCACTCACTCATACATTCTATGAATTTTGAATAACTTTAATCATCACATTTACTAATTAATTTAGTCAAGCATGCAACAACATATGAATGCCAAACAAATATGAATAAATATATCACTATATAAACTTGCATCTCACATATTATCACATATACATATATCACGAATTCTTATTCATACCTTTCCGAGTTTAACACATCATAGCTACACTTTATTCAAATACTTCAATATCGCTATCAAATGGTCAGATGTAGCTCGGTTGGAGAATATTTCATTTTAAACAAAATAGTCCTTATTAGTGTCGGGAGACATCACACTATCACATATTTGTGGCATGTATAACTAAACTCTTACACTTGCTATGTTAGTCCGAGAATCGACTAAACCTACTCTGATACCACTAAATGTAACACCCCTTACCCGTATCTGAGGTGGGCTAAGGTACGAGGTGTTACCAGACAAACATACAAACATTAAACTAAAATACAAGCCATAAAATTTTATTCATATTTCAAAGTGTTCATTTTCTTACACATAGTCCCTTATTTGAGTCTACGGAGCCCAAAACATACTTTAGAAAGGGTTTGGGACTAAACCGAGAACTTACGAAAATCTTGGAAATTTCATGCTTTAAGGCTCCACACGCCCGTGTCCCAAAGTCGTGTTCCATACACGGCTGAGACACATGGTCGTGTCTCTGCCTGTGTGGAATATACCTAGGCTATTTTCCAAGCTTTGGTCAACCTTGATCTCTTACACACTTATACAAAATCAAAAGCATATAACATGGTATTCATTTAATGATTATACATCCTCAATTAAACCACAAACATAACATTTGTATGTCATCATACACGTGTCTCTCATACTCATTTTACCTTGTTTATTATAGTATCACTTATACATTTATACCAAGATTATCATCTTACCAAATATCTTCAGCTTAATCATCAAGCATTCATATTTAAAGCTAGATCATATCTTTATAAAATACCACGATTCAGATGCACAGAATAACATGTTTGCCTAAAACATTTCAATTCAATTCCATACCCAACAAGCATTACATTGAGACTAGTCATATATATATATACATGTCATGATACATAACATTCTCTTTTTGTTTCTTATAAACACATATCATTTATTTCATTATATCAATATTTCATATACCATAGTTTCCATGTATTCCACATATATTTATTTTCCTCCTCCTCCTCTCCATTCCACATCCTTAATGTATATAGCATTCTTATAAGTACAATTTCACAATTTACTAATAAATGATCACACCAAACTGTCCACACGAGTCATAGTCACTTAATTATTTATAATTCGAGCTACAAAGCTCCAAATTAAGATCCGTAAATTTTACCTGAATCTAGACTCACATATTGTTCCATCATAAAATTTTCATAATTTTTGGTTTAGCCAATTAGTACAGTTTATTCATTAAAATTTCCCCTGTTTCACTTTCTGACAATTCTGACCTCTCTTCACTAAAAAATAATTATCTCACAGTACAGAACTCGGATAATTTTCTTGTTGATTTATCTTAAAAATAGACTCATTATGGATTTTAAAAATATAATTTTGAGCCTCTAATTATTTTTCTCCAAAATTTTGTGATTTTCCAAAGTTAGAACAGGGGATCACGTAATCATTCTGAATCAGTCTCACGAAAACATAAATATCTCAAAATATAGAACTCCTTTGCTTTTTATGTTTCTTTTATATGAAATTATACTCATTAAGATTTAATTTGATATCTCATTCTGTCTCTGATTCAATTTATACTATTTTTGGTGAATTTTCAAAATCACGTCACTACTACTGTCCAAAACAGTTTTATTGCTAATTCACTCTTTCACACTTTCTTTGTATTAACCTCATTTTAACATACATATCACAAATCATTTTCACCACATTTCATACATCACAAGTATAGGCCCATGATCACAAGGTCACCATAAAATCATCCTCATGTATAACTTACTTGTTTATAACCTTACCACATCCTGGTCACTTAATGAACACATCATTCACATAACCAAGTTCCTGCACATATTTATCACAAAACTCACAAAACAATACATAGAGAGTCTCCCGTTGAACACTTCGGATCAATCCTCGATACTTGGTGGTTTCAGCACATAGCTCCACCCATCATATAGTTCAGCTCTCTTGTACACATGGTGAACACTTAGTACCACCCATGTGACCTAGCCAGTTTATCTCGTAGCTCTCTTGTCTACATGGTGTCCTTCACTTGGAACCACGCATGTGACCTAGCTACATATATCCCGTAGCTCTCTTGTCTACATGGTGTACACATAGTATCACCTATGCGACCTAGCTACATCATAATGTCTTGTAGCTCTCTTGTACACATGATGTGCACTCAGCACTATACATGTGACCTAGCTACATACCATCTGTATCATCCAATCTTTCCGAAGGTTCAATCGGGATTTCTCTCTCTTTTCCAACAATTTCACCAATCAAGTAATTATCCACAAACATATTTCCAATATTTTTATAAAATATCATAATACAAGTAATAGTGATGTATTACTTACATATAAACTTACATCTCATTTAATATCAACGTA
Organism: Gossypium hirsutum; assembly: GCF_007990345.1. NCBI lineage: Eukaryota > Viridiplantae > Streptophyta > Magnoliopsida > Malvales > Malvaceae > Gossypium > Gossypium hirsutum. The sequence continues at coordinate 30,812,538 of NC_053425.1, read as the reverse complement.
ATAACATTAAATTACACATTGTCTTATTAAAAATCATATGAACTTACAATTTCCCATAATATCCATAATCATAGAAATCACATTTATGTATGATAATTCAATGCACTTCATGTACCATAGACATATTTTTAAATCAATTCATAAACTTGGCACCATAATCATTTAATTTAACATAATTCAATTAATTCACTAAATTTAACTTTCAAATATAAATTACAGCATTATTGTTGTATTACTATCATACCAACTTACATACTTTCAACACCTCGGAGATCATAGTAAATATACCAATTTACCATTGAAACATGCATAAATTAATGCTTATTATACATATGAACTTACCTTGATATTAAAACGGCCATTTTACCAATTTTCCCAATTTTCGATTTTTCTCTCATTCTAGGTTCAAATCTCATTTTTCGGGATCTAAAACATCATATTTTACTTATTTAATTAATGTACTATTCAAAACAGTCATTAACTCCAACTTTGGAAAAATTACAATTTTGCCCCTTAACTTTTGCATATTTACACTTTTGCCCTTAGGCTCGGGAATTAAACTTCATCCCTTATTCTTATGTTTTATGACATGATGAGCACTTTTCCCTTCTATGGCAACATCAAATTCTCACTCTAACATATACTTATGACTATTAGGTATTTTTACCGATTAAGCCCTTTTGCTCGTTTTCACTTCAAACCGAGTAGTACAAGTTGTCTAACATAATTTAAAACCTCATATTGTATCATAAAACACCAGAATACACAAATTTTACCTATGGGTATTTTCCAAATATGAACCCTAGGTTGAATTATTGCTAGCATAAGCTAAATCAAGTTACCGGGACTCCAAAAACGTAAAGAACTTGAAAAACGGGGTTAGAACGGACTTATAATTGAGCTTGGGAAGCTTGAAAACCCTACCCATTGAGTCTCCCTTGGTATACACGTCCATGGTGAAGAAAATGAGAAAAATTGGCTTTTAATTGTGTATTTTAATTCATTTTACCCCTAAATGACCAAAATACCCTTACTACTAAACTTTCCAAAAATTCCATCCATGTCCAATTTTTGTCCATAACTTAGAAATTGGTCAAATTTCTATTTAAGACCTCCTAATTAATATTTCAAATCAATTTCATACTAGAAACTTCTAGAATGAAAGTTTTGCAACTTATTCAATTTAGTCCCTAACTTCGAATTAAGCATTTTATGCATAGAATTTCTTTACAAAATTTTAACACAATCATGAAATCATATCATAGACCTCAAAATAATCATAAAATAATTATTTATATCTCAGATTTTGTGGTCCCGAAACCTCTGTTCCAACTAGACCCAATTTTGGGCTATTACAGTTACAAACACTGAAGAAGAAGAATATAATAAGGAACCGAGTAGTCCTAAACCAGCTGAAGGATCTGCAACCCCTGAACCAGAAGTTGAGCCAGAAAAAGAAACAGTCAAGCTAAGTGTTGAACCTGAATCTACAACTCCAATGCCGACTTCTGCAAGTGCTTAAAAGAAATCAGAGTTGTCAATTATGATGGATAGGTGCAAGTTCATGCACAATCAACAACAAACTTACTAGAAACATGCAAAAATTAGAGATTACTCAATTCAAAATACTTTTACGAATATCTCTAATACTTTTGTTCCTGAGTTCCCAAATGCTATCTTTGAGACATGGATGGAAGATATTGACTATGCAAACGGAGATGGAGCTGAAAAAGACAAACGAAATGAGTTAGAAAAATAAAATGAGGGATTCTTGTGTTGTTATTTATTTAATTATTTTTAGGTGTTTAGGAATTTATTTCATTCGTAATTAGGATTTAATTTCTACAAAATAAAGCATAACAATCATGATTAAACTTAACACTTCTTTAGAAAGAAAAAGACTAAGTGATGTGGTGATGGGTATGAATATGTCTAGGATTGAGTTATTAGGAAAGACATGGTATTTAAGTAGTCTTAATGACTCGCCTCTCTTTCTTTACAACCCTACCTGGTGTTCAGTTTTCATTCATTACTTTGTTTTTGCAATGAGGACAGTTCTTCTTTTTAAAGGGGGGTAAGACAAATAAATTGCTCATATTTTAAAATTTTTCAAGTATGTTTCAATCATTTATTTCATAAGTATGTTTTAATAAATGAATGGTTAGAGACATTTTTTGTTAATGAGATAGTTTGTATGCAAGTATGAATGATGATTTCATCTAAGTGAAAGTACGTTATCATGAAAAATGGAATGCTTGTATGATCTTAGCCTTAGTGATATTTGCCATGAAAACTTAGTTTTTCTTGAGATTAGACATGCATGAATGTTTATATCTTTAAAATTGACTTAGTAACTTTCTTGAGGAAAAATCTAATATGATATAGGCACTATTTCTTTGGATCGTTTAAGTCTTTTCAAGCCAACCCTATGATATTGGACCCTTGAAATTGTAATTTTGAGCTTAAAGGCCTGTTTATTGCAATGAACCTACATTATAAGCCACATTACCATCATTTAAAGTTATCCTAATTTTGTGCACCCATCTTAACTAAAGTTGTCTTGGTAATTAACATTTGAGGAAACTTTCAAATAGATGTTTGTACTCATGCTTAAAAAAAAGATGAAGGAAGAGCGAAGAAAAGTTTGCTCAGTCTCCAAAAAGGAAAAATGTATGAGCTTGAGTTCAAAATAAGTTTGGGGGTGTTCCAAAGGTTCATTAAAGAAAAAGGCTATATTTTGAGAAATCCAAGACAAAGTTAAAGGTTAAGATTTTGAAGCCCAAATTTCTCATCTCCTAAAATCCCTATCTCTAACCGAGCCCCATTATAACCTTATAAAAGACCTATTGATTTGATGATTATGTCACCCACATTAGTGGAGAGGGTGTACTAAGTTCAACATATGAAGATCATAAATAAGCCTTATGATTGTTTGCTTGATTGATGAAATTATGTTGAATGAAGAATGTTATCTGTGGCTGTGACATACATACAAACTATGATTCATGTTGGTATATTTTGAAACTTGGTATAAAGCTTTAAAACTATTTGTATATAATAAAGAAGATCTAAGAACATGAAGTTAATAATCGATGATTATGGGACAAAGATTGATGCTGCTTACACAGTTAGCAATTTTGACTTAGCAAGACCTTTTGCTATGCATAAACATTACTCGGGACGAGCAATAATTTAAGTTTGGAGGTAATTTTCACCTTTTTTACTTAAATTCATTGTTAAAACTAAGTAATTGTTTAATAAATTATTGAAATACCTGAAAATATGAAATTAGGACATAAAAATTATTAAAATGTGATTTTATGCTTTATTATATAGTTTTCATGCATAAAATGGCTTATTTTATATTTATTCGAACATATTATATTTTTAAGACATAAAATGGGCCATGCATGGTTAAATTAAATAATAAAATATAAAATTATATTTAATAATTCATTTTAAAATATTTCATTAATAATTTGGGTTTTAATTAATTATTTAAATTGGATAAATTTTATTCTTTGGTCCTTTAATTTATTGATTTATTTTGGACAGGTTTGATAGCTTTGTTGGATTACAAAAACTTTCCAAATTAAAGACCAAGTCAACCCAATTTCGGCTACACATGGTTGTCCACATAAACCACTTTTTGGTTTAATTACACAAGGTCCTTGCAATGTTGAAGAAATTAGAGATTTGCACGAAGATTTACATTTGACCAAGTCTCGATCTTGAGTTGTTATGGCATTTAAATTGCTTAGAAATCAAGCAAAATTCAACTCTAATCCACTAAGAATGGCCGACCACTCATTAGAAAAGCTTGAAGAGACTAAACCTCTCTATTTTTAGCAAACTACTCTCCTCTCTTCACCAATAAATATGACCTTATTTTATCCCTCATCACTCATCCTTCATCCCTCATCATTCTCTCTTCTCTCTCAATTCTCTTTATCATTTTCCATTCCCCATGCCTAGCATCATCTCTTCATAGAGATTTTAGCAATTAAGCCTCTTAAACAGCCCTTGGTCAGCCACCTTGGAGAGCCATCAGCAAAGGAGCAAAGTGAAGGAACGAAGGAGCCTTGTCGGTCAGAGTCTTTGGTGATAGCCACTCTGATTTGGGTTTAATCTTTCTTTTCTTTAATTTAATCTAAAATTTTTGCTATGTGTTCTTTGTTCTTGTTTACAACAATGTTAACTTAATTTTATTTAAGCTAGGATGCTTTGATTAAATAATATTTATTTGATTCATGCTTATGATGTTTGTGCCTCAATCGATCAAGTTTTCAATTCAAATCAAGTCTGTATTCCGTTCATATGTGATTGAAATGCACCTGAATTAGCTGAGCGATCCTAACCAAACGACAACTAGTGGACTCATATATGAAATGTGTATGCTCAATTTAGATCCTAACCCAATTAAATTGCAGGTTGTATAACAACTCTAACCAAGCTCTGTTATTTGCATAGTTTTTAGATTTGTGTGATTAAATTGTTTCAAACCTAACCTGTCCCTAATACCTCACACGAATGCTAAGAAACCCTTAGTAAATAAGGATCAATAAAATGCGTATTTACTAAGTAAAGGATTCCGAAAGGACCTAATATGGTTTCCAAACTCATGAAAGATCGAGTTTCCATGAAATATTTTTTCAAATGTTATTAGGTATGTTGATAATAAATTGAGTTTAATTAAAGTAATTGCCTTAGTTTATTTATGTTATAATTGTTGCAGATTGTGTTTAATTTTTCTAAAATCTATTCCATTCATATAGTTTGCATACTTAGGATAATTTGCATTAGGGATGATTACATTTACTTTAATATATTTAATTTTAATCATCACTTCTCAACCATATTGTGTTTTTATTTACCAAGTTGTTAGTATAATTTTACAATTAAATAAAACTTGTAATGCGTAGGTTTGTGCAAGTGTACACAGTCGTTATCAAGTAATAAGTAAGTATCGAGTTATCATCTCCACAGGAATTGTATATGTGTTAAATAATTTAATTGTAAAATTATACTACCAACTTGGTAAATAAAAACACAATATGGTTGAGAAGTGATGATTAAAATATATTAAACTAAATGCAATGATCCCTAATACAAATTATCATAAGTATGTAAACTATATGAATGGAATAGATTTTAGCAAAATTAAACACAATTTACAACAATTATAACATAAATAAACTAGGAGAATTACTTTAATTAAACTCAATTTATTATCAACATGCTTAATAACATTCGGAAAAATATTCCATGGCAACTCGATCTTTCATGAGTTTGGAAACCACATTATGTCCTTTCGAAATCTTTTACTTAGTGAATATGCATTTTACTGATCCTTATTTACTAAGGGTTTCTTAGCATTCATGTGAGGTAACAGGGACGTGTTAGATTTGAAATAATTTAATCACATAAATCTAAAAACTATGCAACTAACAGAGCTTGGTTAGAGTTGTTATGCAACCTACAATTTAATTAGGTTAGGATCTAAATTGAGCATGCACATTTCAATTATGTGTCCACTACCCATCGTCTAGTTAGGATCGCTCAGCTAATTCAAGTTCATTTCAATTACGTATGAATGGGATACAGACTTAATTTTAATTGAAAGCATGATCGATTGAGGCACAAACATCATAAGCATGAATCAAATAAATATTATTTAATCAAAGAAATCATCCTAGATTAAATAAAATTAAGCTAACATTATTGTGAACAAGAAAAAAGAACACATTGCAAACATTTTTAGATTAAATTAAAGAAAAGAAAGATTAAACCCAAATCAAAGTGGCTGTCACCCAAGACTCTGACCAACGAGGCTCCTTCGTTCCTTCACTTTGCTCCTTTACTAATGGTTCTCTAAGTTGGCCGACCAAGGGCTCTCTAAGAGGCTTAATTGCTAAAATCTCTATAAAGAGGTGATGCTAGGCATGGGAAATGGAAAATGCTAAAGAGGATTGAGAGAATAGAGAGAATGATGATGGATGAGGGATGATTTTTGAGGGATCAAATGAGGTCTTATTTATAGGTGAAGAGAGGAGTGTAGTTTGCTAAAACTAGAGGGGTTTAGTCTCTTTAAGCTTTTCCAATGAGTGGCCATCCATGCTTAGATGATTTTGAGTTTAATTTTGCTTGATTTTTAAGCAATTTAAATGCCATAACAACTCTGAACTGAGACTTGGTCAAATGTAAATCTTCGGACAAATCTATAATTTCTTTAACATTGCAAGGACCTTGTGTAATTAAACCAGAAAGTGTTTTATGTGAACAGCCATGTGTAGCTGAAATTTGGTTAACTTGGTCTTCAATTTCGACGGTTTTTGTAATCCCACAAAGTTATCGGACCTGTCCAAAATAAATCAATAAATTAAAGGACCAAAGAATATAATGTATCCAATTTAAATAATTAATTAAAACCCAAATTATTAATGAAATATTTTAAAATGAATTATTAAATATAGTTTTATATTTTATTATTTAATTTAATCATGCATGACCCATTTTATGTCTTAAAAATATAATATGTTCAAATAAATATAAAATAAGCCATTTTGTGCATGAAAACTATATAATAAAGCATAAAATCACATTTTAATAACTTTTCTGTCCTAATTTCATATTTTCACATATTTCATTAATTTATTAAACAATTACTTAGTTTTAACAATGAATTTAAGTAAAAAGGTGATAAATTACATAGGAAAAATCCTATATATTTTTCAGTTTAGACACCCCCAAACTTAAATCATTGCTCGTCTCGAGTATTGTTTATGCACAAAAAAAGGTCTTGCTAAGGAAAAATTGCTAACTATGTAAGCAGCATCAATCTTTTGTTCCATAATCATGCATTAATAACTTCATGTTCGTAGATCTTCTTTATTAACAAGTAATTCATATGCAAATGTTTTTAAAGTTTTATACTAAGTCTTAAAATATGCCAACGTGAATCATAGTTTGTTTGTATGTCACAGCAACAGATAACATTCTTCATTCAACATAATTTCTTATCAATCAAGCAAACAATCATCAAATCAAGGCTTATTTATGATCTTCATATGTTGAACTTAGTACTTCCTCTCCACTAATGTAGGTAATATAATCATCAAATCAATAGGTCTTTTATAAAGTTGTAATGGGGCTCGATTAAAGGTAGGGGTTTTAAGAGATGAGACATTTCGGTTTCAGTCACCATTATATCATCTTGGTTTGGAAGCAAGTCATGAAAGAATTCCTCATTTGGGTTAGCCATCATCTATTTTCTGACTTAATCTCAGGGCCGAAAATGTTTCCATGCTCACCGCACCAATTGTTAAGTGTTTGTTTCTCTGTCTCCTTCTCAGTGTAGCTCATTTACATATATATATATATAAATGGAAAAATATATATGTAACACCCCACACCCGTGCCCACGCCGGATCAGAATATGAGGCATTATCTAACTTAAACTTATGCATATAAATGTTTTCATAAAACCAAAACATAGTCAAATTAAAACTTCTTTTAATTTTATTTAAAAACTCCTTAATAAGAGGCCACGAGGCTCAAAACAACCATTGGAGTCCACTCGGAATCAATCTGGGTTCTAAAATGAACTCTAAGAATAACACTTAACACAAGGGCACAAGCTCATGTGGGAGGGGCAGTACACCCGTGTGGTTCACATGGCCTAAGCAATACATGGACGCACCCGTGTCCTTTACCCATTTGGAATTAATTCTAATTACACACCTACAGGGGTTTTCACACGGCCTAGCACATGCCCGTGTCCCTAGCCCGTGTCCTTCACACGGCCATGAAACACCCGTATCCTAGCCCGTATACAAAAACCTGGACATTCTATTTCTGACGTAGCAATTCATAAGGGTCACAGGGCCAAGGCACTTGCTCGTATGCTAGGCCGTTCCCTTTACAAGGCTGAGACACATGGCCGTGTCTTTGCCCCTGTGTTTACTACCACGTATACTGACTTGAAATTTTTACGTGCAGGGGATACACGATTGAACAACAAACCCATGGGGCTGACCATGTGTCACACACGACCTAGACACATGCCCGTGTGAACAAAATAAGGCTATTTACCAAGCCTCTTTGCCGCTCTTACAAACATCTATTTATATAAGATTAACCGAGTTCAATACCAACATAATATGCATAATCGAAACAACCATAACCATTAGAAATTTGCATCATTGCATTGAATACTAATTACCATTAGCCAACATTCATGGCCTATACAAAATGAGTATCACAATTCACATATTAGCCAACACATTTTGACGTCCTGACAAAACGCTAAACAAAAGACTCGAGTCCCTATACATGCCAATAAAAGAAACAATTAAACTAGTTATACCAAGATCTTGAGTGATACTATGATCGAAGCTTTTGACGTTACTAGATCTCCAATGCTATAAGGAAAGAAATGAAAGGAGGGTAAGCATGGGAGCTTAGTAAGTACATATATGCAAATAAAGTGTAATTAAAAGAAAACATGTTTTTCAAATGATAAATTGACATGCATAAAAGATATAAATCACTTAAACTTCTCGATCTTGTTCTTCCTTTCATTCATGTATGCTTGAAGGCATCTCATCACCGACTCAGACCTTATCCATGAGTTCAGTCTACGTACCTCATCAAACTTTCACCAACTCAATCTTCGCATTACCCGTAGAATGCTCGGAACACATAGGGATACTTGGGAATTCGCATCTCAATGTCACATAAGTAGTCAGAGCTACCTTGTGCTATGAAACACTCACATTTGAGCTACTCACGGGCCCTTTTATCAAGTCAGGACCTGGACCCCCATAATTATCAGGTAACGCTCACTCATTGAGCTACTCACGGGACTGTACACAGAGTCAGTACCTGGACCCATGTTACGTACAACATTCATCTCATGAACTCAAAGTCAACTCATGAGTTCAGACTAGATAATTTTTGTAGCATGCCCCTTTGTATCCTATGTTATGTCTAAGGTTTAACGGGATTCCACATCTAACCGAATAACATTGTATTTGCTCGCAATGTAATTTACTCAGACAACATGTCATTTACACATTCATGGCAACAAATAGACTTTAGATACATGACAAAAATAAGCCAATTACGCATGTATATTATCAAAGTATTTTAAAGTAAACTTTGTTAACACATTATTTACATATGTACTTACCTCGATACAAAATGATGAAGACGAGCATAATCCTCGTAAACATTATTGTTACCCCGATCAAGACCCGAATCACACTTCTCTTGATCTAAGTTAATAAAATTCATTTATTTCATCAGCACATCAATTTATACACTCAAAATTTAATAATTGGGCAAAATGACTATTTTCCCCCTAGATTTTCACAAAATGACCATTTTAGCCCTATACTTGAAAATCAATTTTTTTATCATATTTCTTCATATTATAAGCCTAGCCGAACCATTTTTACTCTTACAGTAATCCAAAATTTCCACTATTTCACACATTTATCTTTTATTTCTCAATTTATACAAAATAGTCCCTAATAGGGTTTTCATGAGAAATCCCTTCAAAAAAGTTGTTCATTACCATCTAAGTCTCATATTCTTCCGTACAATTTAGTTAAAAACATACATGCTTTCATGGAAAAACCCTAGACTCTTGTCTATCTTGCAAAATAGTCCCCTCATTTGAAAGTTCATGCTTCAAGGGGTCTAAAAATGTAAAAATCATCAAGAGAACTCATGAGAATCACTTACTTGTAAAGGCTTAGTGTTGCTGAAATTTTGAGGCTCAAAAACCCCTCTAATGGCTGAAAATTTCGGTGGTAGGAGAAGAGAATGAAAAGATGGACTCATATTGTCTTATTTTATTCAATTAAGTCACCAAACCACCTAAACTTTTGACTTTTTAACCAATTTACTCTCTATGGCAGGTGAAGCTCTTAGGAAAGGGTCTAATCCCCCCAAATTAAGGCTCATGGCAATTTAACACCTTTAGCTAACAATTTAAGACTTTTGCACTTTATGCAATTTAGCCCTTTTTCGCAATTAAGCAAGCAATCGCTAAAATTAATTCACCAAAATTTTCATGTACTTATATACTCATGCTACAATACATAATATAATATATAAAAATAATAATTTCTTCAACCTCGGGTTAGTGGTCCCGAAACCACTATTCTGACTAGCCCCAAAATCGAGCTGTTACAGTATAGGATTTTTCCTATGTAATTTATCACCGTTTTACTTAAATGTGTTGTTAAAACTAAGTAATTGTTTAATAAATTGATGAAATATCTGAAAATACGAAATTAGGACATAGGAATTATTAAAATGTTATTTTATACTTTATTATGTAGTTTTCATGCAATAAAAGGCTTATTTTATATTAATTTGAATATATTATATTTTTAAGACATAAAATGGGCCATGCATGATTAAATTAAATAATAAAATATTAAATTATATTTAATAATTCATTTTAAAATATTTCATTAATAATTTGGGTTTTAAATTAATTAATTAAATTGGATAAATTTTATTCTTTGGTCCTTTAACTTATTGATTTACTCTGGATAGGTTTGATAACTTTGCTGGATTACAAAACCATCCAAATTAAAGACCAAGCCAACCCAAAATTCGGCTGCACATGGCTTTCCATAAACCACTTTTTGGTTTAATTGCATAAGGTCCTTAAAGATTTGAAGAAATTAGAGATTTACTTGAAGATTTGCACTTGACCAAGTCTCAGTCCTGAATTGTTCTGCACTCAAATTGAGCAAAAATCAAGCAAAAATCAGCTCAACTTTCTCAATTTATGGCTAGCCACCCATGGAAGATGCCTCAAAAGATGAAAACTAGTATTTTTAGTAAACTATCCCCCTCTCCTCACCTATAAATAAGACCTTATTCTCACATTTCTAATCATCCCTCATCATTCATCATTCTCTTCTTTCTAAATTCTCTTAGCATTATGCTTTTCTCCTCATGCCAACCATTATCTTTTCATAAGGATTTTAGAATTTGAGCCTCTTAAAGAACCCATGGTGTGACAGCCCTAAATTGACCCTAGTCGGAAAATGGTTTCGGGACCACGAACCGAGTCATAAAAAAATTAACAGTCATATTTGATGCTTATTATATATGAATATGCATGTGTGAAAATTTCATGCTTAAATTTTGTATATAGTATGTGAAATTTATTAAATAGGACTTGTGTGAGAAAATTTAGAAATGTGCTAGGCAAATGTTAAAGTGGTCTATTAATGCATGTTAGAAAATGCTTGTACTTCATGTCAAATTAGCCAAATTTTAGATAGTGGCCGGCCATGTTATGGATTAAAACATATTATAAATATTTTATGTTAATATTTTGTGTTAAAAATAAAATAAAGAATATGGATAATAAAATAATAGTGGTTAGTGGGAGGAGAAACCAAAGTTAGCTTATGTTGCTCCTCCATTGCCGTAATTAGAGGAAGAAGAAGAAGAAAAATTCGGCCAAGGTGGTTCTCTAGATTAAAGTATGTTCAATGTTACTTTTGGAAGTTTATACATCCTTTGGATGATTAGTCTAAATTCTATCTATCTCATGGTTGGATTTGGGGTTGTTGGAGAGTTAGGATTCGGCTAAGAAGCTTAAAAATTTTAGTTGATGCCTTGATGCTATTAGCATGTTAGTTATGTGGATGTGTTAAGTTGCTGGTTATGTTAGCATAAAAGTTGAAATTTTTAACTTATTTTGTTTGGAGGTGCCGAATTTAGATTTAAGAAGAGAATGGGTAATCGGTTGTGTTTGGTAGAATGGTGGATGAAAGTTGCCGAATGTGGTCTTTGGTTTGGGCATAAGAAATAATATTATGCATAGGTTTCGGTTTTGGTAGTACTTATATAATATAATTAGTTCATTTTGATAGTTTGGTATGAGGTGATAAGTAAAAGTTTAAAGGTAGCTTAAGTCAATTGATATTCGGCTAATGATTTCGAATTGAAGTTTGCTTATAAGCTGTGTGTGTATGGCTTTATTTATTGATGACATTTAACATTAATTTTTATCATTTGTATAATTGTGCATTCGGTCTTTGGGAGTTAATAGACGAAGCTAAAATGATGAAAAATGTTTCTAATTAGACTTGTAAAGTTGTTGTGGCTATTGCCGGATGTATGTTTGGTTAATAGAGTCTCCAAATTGGTTATATATGTGTATGCTATTAGAAATTCAAAGAATTTTTGGCAAAATGTGGTTAAGGGTTAAGTCATGAGAACTTTGGGGGTATTCATATTTGGACCTTAAGATTATATATATACTTTGGCTATGTGAGTTAGGTGTTAAATATCTTAATTATGTGATAGGCATATTCGGTCTTTGGTTGGTAATAATATAACCCAACAAAAAAAAATTAAAATTAATTATAATATTAAAAGCATGCATTATGTATATGTATTGAAGTTTATATGATTGTCTATTGTGACTACTAAAAAGTAAAATCGAGTAAGTAATTTAAATAAATTTATTTGTTCTAAATTAAGCTCAAGAGCAAAAGGAGTCTCAATCAGATAGGGGAAAGGAGAAAGCAGCCGAGTAGATTATCCACAACTGTTCAAAACACCGAGGTAAGTTTTGAGTAATCACCTTTAGTAAATGATTGATGATACTTGGATAAGTGTAAAGCTGGATCTTTTAGTCTTATTTGAATAAAGTGTATGATTAATAACTTATTTATATGATTCATAGATGATTGATCATTATAGGATAAGTTGAATGATAGAAGGAGTATGTGAGAATTTTCTATGATGTTTGAACCGTAATATTAACAATGGTACTCGTATGAAGCTTATTTTGAATGTGGAAATGACTACTGTTGTGATATGTAGAATGAGATGTGGTAAAATATGAATATATATACATGATATATGGTGATTATATCCGGACTTAAGGTCCGTAGGCTATATGCTGGAATTATATTCGGACTTAAGGTCCGTAGGCTATATGCGGGAATTATATCCGGACTTAAGGTCCGTAGGCTATATGCGGGAATCATATTCGAACTTCGGGTTCACCGGCTATGTGCTGGAATTATATCCGGGCTAATAGTCCCGAAGGCTTTGTGCTAGTGATTGGACTCGGGTTTTAAACCTAGCAGGCTTAACGCCAGTGATTTGAGTAAAATCGTGAATTTGAATATTCGAGAAAACCACTATTGATTTGGTATGATACACTAAGATAGCCAGGTACGTACTACGTACTCATATGTCGATTGATGTTTTTGAAACAAACCATTAATATAAAGAATGATAATTAGATATATATATACATATGTATTTATCAGTTTGTATATATATATGTATGTGTGTGGATGAGTACCGTATCTACGAATAAGAGAATGGTCTATTTGGCTGATGTTCATTGTTATAAGGAAGTATATGTCTAAATTTAATTGTATGAGCTAAATAGTACGGTAAAGTATGTGCTAAAAGCCTTGTGAGTATACATGTATGTATTAGGCCAATCAGCCTTATAACTAGTACGCTTGTGTTCAACCGGTCAAATGATTTACAGTTTAAGTATGAACTTAGCGATATTTAATGTTTGATTTTAAATGAAATGGTTAAAACTTACTAAGCATGTTAATGCTTACTTTGTTGTCTTAATTCTATGTTTTGTAGATTTTGTTCGTCAGCTACGGTTTTTAGGGATCTCAAAGTCGAAGTCATCCACACTATCTAAGCCCCTTTTTGGTACTCTTTTAGTTGAACTTTGATAATGGCATGTATAGGACTGACCTTTGTTGTTAATTAAGTATCTTTTGGTAATGTATATTCGTATAGCCATGCGAAAAAGGCTTGTATATTTTGAGTATAGCATTATAATCATTTTGTATATATGGTCTTATGATATGGTTATTGAGTGGTATGGAAATGCTTGGTAATGATTAGCCATTGGAATGACTAATCATGGTCATATTTGGTGCTATGTAAAATTGCTAGCTAATCCATGGAAACCATGAAATAGGTAAAATTTACCACAAAATAGATTCAGATAGCAGTAGTGATGTGAATTTGAAAAATCACTAAAAATAGTAGAAATGTAATTAAATAATGAATAAGTTATGGAATCGAAGCCTGATGAGTCTACTTTCATATGGAAGAAGCAAAATAGGTATATGAGCTATATTTTATGAGATGTTTAAATTTTTGTGAAACAGGGCCAGAGCGATTTCTGGATCCCCTGTTATGACTTTGGAAATTCACTATAAATTTTACAAAGATAATTATAAGTCATGATTTATATGTACAGATTCAGTATTGAGTCTAGTTTTATTAGAGACAAACGGCATAGTCATTGAAGCTCCGTATAGGGAGATATCTGATTCGTAATACACTGAGGTTAGAGTAGTCAAACCCTAAAACAGGGGAGACTTTAACTAATAAACTGTACTAATTGGCCTGACTAAAAATTCTGAAAAACAATTAGTAGATAGATGTATGAGTCTAGTTTCAGGAAATATTTACAGAACTAGATTTCGAGTTTTGGAACTCGAGATATGATTTTTAAAGCGACTGTGATGCAGTTAGCCAGCTTGTCTGGAAATTTTAAAATGAATTGTATGAGCTATTTAAGAAATGAATTAAGTCCGTTAACACCTTGTGTTCGACTCCGGCAACGGTCTCGGGTACGGGGCGTTACACTTGGTCGGCCACCTTGGAGACCCATCAGCAAAGGAGCGAAGCAAAGGAATGAAGGAGCCTCGTCAGTCAGAGTCTTGGGTGACAGCCACTCTAAATTAGGTTTAATATTTATTTTCTTTGATTTAATTTAAAAATGTTTGCCATGTGTTCAATGTTCTTGTTTACAACAATGATAACGTAATTTTATTTAAGCTAGGATGATTACTTTGATTAAATAATATTTATTAGATTCATGCTTATAATGTTTGTCCTCAATTGATCATGTTTTCAATTAAAATCATGTATTTCGTTCATACGTGATTGAAATACACCTGAATTAGCTGAGCAATCCTAACCAGACGATGGCTAATGGACGCATAATTGAAATCTGCATGCTCAATTTAGATCCTAGCCCAATTAAATTGCAGGTTGCATACAACCATAACCAGGCTCTGTTATCTGCATAGTTTTTAGATTTGTGTGATTAAACTGTTTCAAACCTAACACGTCCCTGTTACCTTCGCATGAATGCTAAGAAACCCTTAGTAAATAAGGATCAGTAAAATGAGTATTGACTAAGTAAAGGATTCCGAAAGGACCTAATGTGGTTTCCAAACTCATGAAAGATCGAGTTGCCATGGAATGTTTTTCCGAATATTTTTAAGCGTGTTGATAATAAATTGAGTTTAATTAAAGTAATTGTCCTAGTTTATTTATGTTATAATTGTTGCAAATTGTGTTTAATTTTGCTAAAATCTATTTCATTCATATAGTTTGCATACTTAGGATAACTTGCATTAGGGATCATTGCATTTAGTTTAATATATTTTAATCATCAATTCTCAACTATATTGTGTTTTTATTTACCAAATTGTTAATATAATATTACAAATTAAGTGACTTAGCACAAATACAATCCCTGTGGAGACGATAACTCCAAACTTACTTATTAGTTGATAATGACTATGTACACTTGCACAAAACTACACGTTACAAGTTTCTGGCGCCATTGCTGGGGATTGTCAACTGTTTCCATAGTCATTTCTTTCGTGAAATTATTTATTTTCAATTTGATTTATTTCTAGCATTGCTAACTTATTCTTTTTAATTTTGTGATTTTCTTTTCAAGGGTTTACGAGCATAGATCGAATTATCGACTTACTCCATGTAGACCTGAAATTGAGTAAACTTTTAGACAAAGAATATGTGGACGAACAGCTCAAAGACAAGTCGAGATGGACCTTGGAAATCAGAATCAGGACCAAGGTAATGAAGCTGAACATGTACGAAATCCTATCCTCATTGCCAATGATAAGGATCGATGCATTAGACAATATGCTGTGCCACTTTTTAGTGAGTTAAATCCAGGAATTAGAAGGCCAGATATTGAGGCAACCCAATTTGAATTGAAACCAGTGATGTATCAAATGCTCCAAACGGTGGGCCACTATGCCCACGGAAGATCAACATCTCCACCGTCGATTGTTTACGGAGGTGAGTGATTCATTTAAGATAGCTGGTGTGATTAATGATGCATTGAGGTTGAAGTTGTTTCCGTACTTGTTACGAGATCGAGCACGAGCATGGCTCAATTCATTGCCGCCAAGTTCCATATCTACATAGTAAGAATTAGCAGAGAGATTTTTGGTTAAGTATTTCCTGCCTAGCAAGAACGCTAAGTTGAGGAACGAGATCACAATTTTCCAACAATTGGATGACGAGTCTTTGTATGAGGCTTGGGAACGATTCAAGAAGTTACTTCGTAAGTGTCCTCATCATGGGATTTCTCAATGCACATACAAGATTGATGGTAGATGCTTCTATGAATTGTGCAATTTTGTCTAAGTCTTATAATGAGGCTTATGAGATCATCGAGAGGATCGCGAGTAATAACTATCAATGGCCAAAAAATCGAACAACTTCAGAAAGACGTGTAGCCGGAGTTCATGAAGTTGACGCCCTCACTTCGTTATCAGCTCAGGTATCGTCTATTTCCTCTACGTTAAAATAATTTACCGCTAATAATGCTAATAATTTTGCAGCTAAGCCACCAAGTCTGTAAAAGTAGTTTCTTGTGTGTACTATAGGGAAGGTCATTCTTTTGAGAATTATCCATCAAATCCTGAATCAGTGTACTATGTGGGGAACCAATATCAAAATAGGAGTCGACAAGGGCCCTAGTCCAACTTCTACAATCCTTCCTGGCGTAATCATCCTAACTTTTCTTAAAGCAACCAAGGAAATAGACCGAATAACAACTTATTGTAGCATAGACCCAACCAATCTTAAGGGTTTAATCAGCAAACTCCAAAACGTCCTCAACCTGAGGCATCAAACAGTTTGGAGAACTTGTTGAAAGTGTACATGGAAAAGAATAACACTTTGATCCAAAGCCAACCAACAACACTAAAAAATTTGGAAAACCAAATGGGTCAATTAGCTACGGAGCTTCGTAAGAGACCACAAGGAACCTTGCAGAGTGATACTGAGAATCTAAGAAATTTGGGTAAAAACATATCAAGGCAGTGGCATTGCAAAGTGGCAAAATTTTGTAAGCCCGATTGATTGATGTCGAAGATAAGCCCGTTGAGAGGAATCAACCAGTTGTTGAAATTCCTATACCTAAGGAATCAGAACCTGCAAAAACTGACAAGGTAAATCCTAACTTTGTAAATTTAGATACTTTAACATCTTCTTTGGATGTAGATTTACCTACTCAAAAAAGTTGTCTGGTTCAACTGAAAGTTCCATCACCTTCATATCCGCAAATATTGTAGTAACACAAGTAGAAACAGGAGGTGTAGTTCAAGAAGTTTTTGGATGTTTTGAAGCAGTTACACATCAATATTCCGTTGGTGGAGGCTTTAGAAAAAATGTCGAATTATGTGAAGTTTATGAAGGATATATTGTCCAAGAAGAAACGACTGAGTGAGTATGAGACTATTGCCTTGACAAAGGAGTGTAGTGCATTCTTGTAGAACAAACTGCCACCGAAATTGAAAGACCTAGGAAGCTTTACTATACCCTATAACATTGGTGAATCTTACTGTGGTAAAGCTTTGTGTGATTTAGGAGCAAGTATCAAGTTGATGCCTATTTTCAAGATGTTAGGGATAGGTGAAGTAAGACCTACAACTGTGATGCTTCAGCTAGCGGATCGATCTTTAGCATATCCCAAAGGAAAGATCGAGGATGTTTTGGTAAGAGTCGATAAATTTATTTTTCCTGTTGATTTCATTGTCTTAGATTTTGAAGCAGATAATGAAGTGCCGATCATTCTTGGGAGACCTTTCTTAGCCACAAAAAGAACGTTAATTGATGTGCAGAAAGGTGAACTCACCATGCGAGTTCAAGACGATTAGGTAACCTTTAACATTCTTAAAGTGATAAAATATTCTGATCCGGCAGAAGAGTGTTCAGTTATGGAAGAGATAGAAACCTTGGTTTCTATGAAAAGCAATTTTGAAGAAGATACATTGGAGAAAGCTTTAGATCTTGACCCTTTGGAGGATGAAGAAGGTGAAAAAGCATGGCTTTGATGGAAGCCAATTCGAGAAATATTATTCAATCCACACGGTTTGAACCATTGAAGTTAGAAGTCAGAGAATTTGTGCAACCCAAGTTGTCAATCGAAGAACCACGTAAATTCGAGCTAGAGGTACTTCCTTCCCATTTGTAAAATGTTTATTTAGGTGATTGTTCTACTTTGACTATGATTATTTCAGCAGAACTGATGAAAGATCAAGAGGAGCAACTAATTGCTGTTCTAAAGAAATTTACGAAAGCAATTGGTTGGACCATAACTGATATTCAAGGTATAAGCCCTTCTTTTTGTATGCATAAAATTATTTTAGAAGAAGGTGAAAGAGCTCGAATTGATGGGCAAAGGAGGCTCAATCCTATTATGAAAGAAGTTGTGAGAAAGGAAGTGATCAAATGGTTAGATGCAAGAATCATTTATCCTATTTTAGATAGTTCGTGGGTAAGTCTGGTGCAGTGTGTTCCAAAGAAAGGTGGAATCATGATTTTTGAAAATGAGCGTAATGAGTTAATTCCAACAAGAATTGTTACTGGTTGGAGAATTTGTTTTAATTACAGAAAGTTGAACAAAGCCACTTGGAAAGACCATTTTCAATTGCCTTTTATGGATTAGATGTTAGATCGACTAGCAGGTAATGAATTCTATTGTTTTTTAGATGGCTATTTGGGATATAGCCGAATAGTGGTTGCCTCGGAAGACAAAATAAAACAACCTTTACTTGTCCATATAGTATGTTTGCTTTTAGGCAAATGCCTTTTGGTTTATACAATGTGTAACACCCATTACCCGTATCCGACACTGGGACTGGGTACGAGGTGTTACCGGACATAAACTCTCACAATCATACAAAATTGAGGCATGAATTTCTGTCCAAATTTAAAAATTTTCATACACATGCATATCGTCCCTTATACGGGCCCACAAGGCCCAAAACACACATTTGGTGTGGTTCTGGACTAAATCAAGAACTTTCGAAACTTTCATATCACTTGGAAAATTTTTCACCAAAACAGGAGTCACGCGACCGTATGGGTAGGCCGTGTGGTCACACACGCCTATGTGTCTTGGGACACGCTCGTATCCTTATCCTGTGTAACTCTCTATTTGTGACTTCAGCAAAAAATTGACGTCACACGGCCAGGTCACACGCCCATGTGCTTAGGCCGATCCTTCACACGGTTGAGACACATGGTTGTAACACCCAAACCCGGCCTAGACTTTATGGCGAAATCTGGAGGTGTCACATTGGAGTGCTTTTCAAAAACATGCTTTTTCGATGAAAAACCCGTTTGGAAACTTAAAGCCTCTTTGTTAGAACTCAAATCATTCTAGCTATTCGTTATTCATTTTAAATTGTCATTATTCTTAAAACTTTGTTTGTTGCGGAAGCATTTCAAAAGTCTTGAGAAAACGTAGTGTTTGGAAAACAGTTATTGTTTTGGAAAACCGCGTTCTACTTTTAACAGATATAAATCATGATAAGCAAAAAAAAATCCCAAATTAAAAGTTGGAAAATTAGAGAGGCCTTATTACATAATTCAAAACCCAAAACGAAATATAACAGTAAATAAATGCCAAATAAAAGAAAATAGGAGGATTAGTGTGGCCATCTCCGAGTCCCTTGTAGCTCCGATCCGCCTAACAATGGGGATTACCTGTGTAGTCAAAAGAAAGGGTGAGTTTACAAAAACTCAGTGTGTAATCCCCTATCGGTTGATTGGAATATAACATACAGTAACAGTCTGGGCCTGAGCCCTATTCAAAAACAGTACAGAGTGGGCCTTAGCCCAATACAGTATCAATATAGTACAATAATGCAACCCATCCCAAACCAGCCAACACACCACTCCATACCACCAACACACCATGTGGGGACAAAGTCGACCCACGCAGCCAACACACCAATATCGTAGCAAGGCTGCTAGTAACAGTACCGCAGCAAAGCTGCCAGTATTAGAATATGTGGTAAAGCCAGCAGTAACAGTATATATGGCGAAGCCACCGGTATAATACACTTCCTCCTTAACAGTATCCCAACCCCATGCAGAATGTCATGTCCTATATCATACAAGTATATAGAATGTCATGCTCAGTATAGTCAAACCATAGCACAAATCAGTCATTTACCTTCGAGGGGTAAAATAGTCATTTTACCCTATAGGGGTATTTTGGTCATTTTACTAGTCTTGGGGCCTAGGTACTATTATCGACCCATTAGAAGGCCTGCAGTCACCTCGAGCAACTCGTATAACCTTAACGGTCCTAATAGTGTAAATGGGCCCAAGGCCCATTATGCTGCCCAAGTATGCCCACACGCCCGTGTGGCCCATCGAGCTCAAAAATTACCACGAGCATGCAAACTACACAGCCCAGTCCAGTATTTACGATATATTGTGGAATTTATCCGTATGGAGCCCACAAGCCCATTGGGTCCACATGGCTCATTTCAGCCAATTGTGGCCCAAAACGACCTAAACCCATGAGGATGCTCATGGCGGCCTCTACAGTCGTACACCCATATTTCGTGGGCTTGGTTTACCATATGTGCGTTCTCACACCAATGTGGCCAAAAGGCCATTCTTTCAGCTTTTCATCTTTTCAGCTTTTGCCATTCTACAGTCTACTCAGTGTGTGAATACACACCTGTTTGCGAAATTGAGTGAACTACTCACGAGCCCAAAGCCTTAATTAACAGTAATACAATCTATTACCTTAAGTTCGCTGGCTAGAACCAAACA
The DNA here is from genome assembly GCF_007990345.1 of Gossypium hirsutum. NCBI lineage: Eukaryota > Viridiplantae > Streptophyta > Magnoliopsida > Malvales > Malvaceae > Gossypium > Gossypium hirsutum. The sequence continues at coordinate 30,791,601 of NC_053425.1, read as the reverse complement.
GACGCTCCTTGTTGATTAGCTTATTCGATTAATAATAGGAGGGGGTAAGTTGCATCAAGGCCACTTACACTACTCCACTCCTAGAGGGACCTGACAACCCAACGAGCCATATATCATGGGGAAAAGATCATCACTCGGCAGTCATGATCATGATCATGATCATTTCATCTTTACTCATACAAGCATAAGACTTCATACTTTGTCAAGCCCAACTTACCAATTCTCATGCATTAAGAATTGAAGGTTTACTTCCATTTTACACATTTAGACCTTAGTTATCATCATACCAAAACATCTCAATTTAACCATCAAGCATTCACCGCTAATAACATGACCCATCACATACACACAATCATAAATCACATCCCGAAGACATAGGCACATACATATTCATATAATCGACATAAGCCATCATTCATGGCTATATACAAATTGGACCATAAACCATTCTGGGCCAACACATTTGGCCACATTAACAATGACATAATTAATCTAAAGAAAAAGTCCCTATACATGCCATAATTTTAAAAACATGCCATAATTTTAAAATACTTGCGTTCACCTATACCCAATGATAGCTTGATAGTGTGATGGCATATCCGGCAGTCTCCAACCTGAGCTAGCTAACTTAACCTATAAGAGATGGGAAAGGAAGGGGAGTAAGCTTCAAAGCTTAGTAAGTTCATATGGAAATAACAACTGTTAACATTTATTTACTTTATCCATCCATAAGGATACTCTTATTACAATTTGTAATAAGTCTCATGATTACCACTTACTCATTCATAAATGCTTATTCTTTTATCTTACCAACATTAAACTTAGCATTAGACTAGCAACCATAATCTCCCCATTATAGCGTATCACATTATTAACAAGTTATGTCGGCTCACTTAACAACATTCACATTATTTATGAGTACTCATAATTTCAACGTATAGATTAACAATATTTTACATATTTATAGCTAACTTCTCTATATGTTTTCCTAATGACTTTAATTGATGATTACGCTTGTCTTTCCCTTTTCTCATATCTGTTGGATCACAACTTAAGTATATACATCATACTATATCATAACTCGATTAGGCTCATAAGCCCGACACGTGATTATTCTCGAATCTTATTATAAACCCATTCATCATAAATGTAGATAATTAGTTACAAGGTCATCAATATGTCACAAGCATAACTTTCTCACATGCATTCTTACCACATATTCATAGTATACCAAGTCCTTTACTCATGAGTTATAAGTATATACCTGTACCAACTAGTAGCACATTATCATATTTCCTCATCATTGAATTGTTGAATAACTCATTAATTTACCATTTGAACACTTAGAATACTATTAGATACACGGAGAGCCTTATGCCCGAGCCATATCTCAAATATGGTCTTACAGGAAATTTCATACGATGCCGATGTCCCAGACATGGTCTTGCTCGTAGAACCCATTTCAATGCCAATGTCATATCCTAGATATGGTCTTATACGGGATCTAATTACTCACGGGTCTGCTCACGAGCTGTCAGTCAGGACATAACTACACGGGCTGCTCACACAAGCTGTCAGGTATTCGCAATACATGCCGGACTACTCAGCCACTGATAGAACATACAAGACTAGTAGCTGGAACCACATAAACATATATCACATATCTCATGAGCTCAGATCACATAGTTTCTAGTGACATGTCACTTGTATCCTAAACTATTCTTAAGGTTCAAACGGGATTTTCTCAATGTCACATCTTCGTTGAACTCGTTCATAAAGTCACTCTCATTGACCATAATATTGTTCACACATTCATTACAACAATTAAACATAGAAATTCATATATTAATAAAGCATTAAAACATGATATAACATTGCATTATTTACACGTGAACTTACCTCGACACCAAAAATGGCAAAGAGGGACCTAATCATAAATTTCTCGTTTTCCCTCGTTCTAGGCTCAAATCTCATTTTCTTTAATCTATAACATCACGTTTAGCCCACTTATTAGTCAAATTATTCAATGTGACCGAAAAATCATACTATGGTAAAATTATATTTTTCCCCTAAAGTTTAACATATTTTCAATTTTGACCCTAGGCTCGTAAAATTAAAATTTATTCAATTTATTTAACATAAAAGCCTAGAGGAATCATTTTCATAACTATAGCGGCCCAAAATTTCCATTAAAACACATTTTTACTACATATTTTATAACTTTTACAATTTACTCCTTTTAGGCATTTTTAGTGAAAATCACTTAGCAAAAGTTGATTCTCCAACCATAAACATGAATAATCTACCATTAAACATAAAAATACACAAATTTCTAACATGGGGCAAACCCTAGACCTTCATCATAACTCAAATAAATGGTTGAAATAGGTAGATTATGTTGCAAGGATTTCAAAAACGTGAAAATCATTATAAACGAGGCTAGAACGGACTTACAATCAAGCTTGGAAGCTTGGGAAACCCTAGCCATTATTTCCTCAAGTAAAATTCGGCCAAGGAATAAGATGGATAAGAAATTTTGGCTTTTATTTTGTATATTAAGTCATTTAATTACTAAATAACCAAAACGCCCCTAACTCAAAAATTTCTATTTCATCTATTTCATGTTCATTTTTGTCCAAAAAATTATCCAATGGTCTAATTACCATTTAAGGACCTCCAATTTAAAATTTCATAACAATTTGACACCTCTAGCATATAGAACTCAAGTTTTGTACTTTTTACAATTTAGTCCTTTTGACTAAATTGAGTGCCTAAACATCAAAATTTTCGAACAAAATTTTCAGAAAACAATTCCATAAAACTGTAGACCATAAAAATATAATAAAAATTAATTTTTACTATGTCAAATTTGTGGTCCCGAAACCACTGTTTTAACTAGGCCCAAAATTGGGATGTTACATAATGCATCTGCAACTTTTCAACGATGCATGATGGTAATATTTACTGTTATGATCGAAAATTTTGTTGAGGTTTTCATGGAGGATTTTTCTATTTTTTGTAACATTTATGATATTTGTTTGAGTAATTTGGCTAAGGTACTGAAGAGATTCGAATAGACGAATCTTGTCATTAACTGGGAAAAATGTCATTTTATGGTTAAGGAATGGAATGTCTTAGGGCATAAAATCTCGAAGAGAGGAATTGAAGTCGATAAAGCAAAGGTGGATGTAATTGAAAGGTTACCAGCCCCAATGGATGTTAAAGGAGTCAGAAGTCTCTTAGGTCATGCTGGTTTTTACTGAAAGTTTATTGAAGATTTCTCAAAAATTTCTAAACCATTGTGTTTGTTGTTAGAGAAAGATACAATGTTTGATTTCAACAAAGCATGTTTGGAAGCTTTTGAAGATCTAAAAAAACAGTTAATCTCAGCCCCAATAATCATTACACCTTATTGGAACTCACCTTTTGAGTTGATATGCGCTGCAAGTGACTATGCTGTTGGAGTCGTGATAGGTAAAAAAAGAAACAAAATGTTTCACCTTATTTAATACGCAAGTAGAGCTTTGACGAGAGCCCAACTCAATTATACGGTAACCAAAAAGGAACTTTTTTCTTTAGTTTTTACTTTTGAAAAATTTCACTCATATCTTATTGGTACCAAAGTTACAGTATTTACTAACCATGCGGCCATTAAATACTTGCTCACGAAGAAAGATGTGAAACCAAGGCTAATTCGTTGGATCTTTTACTCCAATAATTTGACCTTGAGATCCAAGATAGAAAAGGTATCGAAAATCAAATAATTGATCATCTGTCAATGTTGGAACAAAATGAGGTAACTCAGTCATGTGTGCCTATCAACGAGAATTTCCTAGATGACCACTTATTTGAGGTAAATCGAATTCATGAAACACCTTGGTTTGCTGATATTGCCAATTATCTTACATGTGGAATAATTCCTAGAGAAATGACATACCAACAAAGGAAAAAATTCCTTCATGATAGTCGGTATTATTTTTTGGAGGATCCGTTTTTGTTTAAACAGTGTGCAGATAATATAATCCCAAAGTGTGTAGCTGAAAGTGAGATTGCTGAGATCTTGTTTCATTGCCATTCATCCCTAAGTAGGACACTTTGCTGGTTCACATATTGCAGCTAAGATTTTGCAAGTAGGTTTCTTTTGGCCTATACTATTTAAAGATGCTTATGCTTAGGTAAAGAACTGTGATAAATACCAAAGGACCAAGAATATATGAAGGAGGAACGAGAAGGCCTTGACAAACATTTTGGAGATTGAATTATTCGATGTATGGGGCATTTAATTCTTAGGCCCGTTTCCTTTTTCGTATGGGAACAAATAAATCTTAGTAGCTATAGACTATGTATCCAAGTGGGTTGAAGCTAAATCATACCCTACAAATGATGCTAAGATAGTCATGCGATTCCTACATAAGCATGTGTTTACACGATTTGGGATACCAAGAGCTATTATTAGTAATGAAGGTTCTCACTTTGTGAACAAATGGCTTCAGTGGTTGCTTGATAAATATGATGTGAAGCACAAGATTTCTACTGCCTATCACCCTAAGTCCAATGGGCAAGTTGAGAGAGTAAACTGTGAAATTAAAGGTATTCCTGAAAAGGTAGTACGCCCTAGCAGAAAATATTGGTCTCGAAGGCTCGATGATGCATTATCGGCCTATCGAACAACATTTATGGCACTATTAGGAATGACTCTTTATCAGTTAGTTTTTGGGAAGGCATGTCATTTTCCATTAGAGTTGGAGAATAGAGCTCACTGGGCCTTGAAGAAATTGAACTTTGATTTTAAGTAAGCCGGTTAGAGAAGGATGTTACAACTGGATGAGTTGGAAGAGTTGAGGTTGTTTTCCTATGAGAATGCCAAAAAGTGTAAAGAAAGATAAAAAAGATGGTATGATGGTCATATATAACCTCGCGAGTTTAAAGAAGGTTAGAAAGTTTTGTTGTTTAATTCAAGGTTGAAGTTATTTCCTGGGAAGCTTAAATCCCGATGGAAAAAACCCTATACCATCTACTGAGTGTATCCTTATGGAGCTGTTGGATTATACGGCAATCAGAGAGGTACGTTTAAAGTTAATGGTCAACATCTCAAACATTATTGGGATGGTGAAGTTGAGCGAGTTGAATCCTCGTTCAAATTAATATACCCTTTATTTTTCATGAACTTGTTTTGTAAATAATAAATAGTTAGAATTTATTTTCTTAATTTAATACATTTAATTAATTCTCTCTAAGGAGATTAGAACTTAAGCAGGACCGCTGTGACCCCTCCAACCTTTCCTGGGAATTAATTTAATGTAATTTATTGAGAAGAAATTTTCTAATTGAGATTTAAAATTTTTAAGTTTAATTTGTTTTGTTTAAATTTTAAATTTTTAAAGGGGTCAAATTTGGCCCAAGTACTAATCAGTTTTTTTTTCTCTTGAGTAAACCTAAAAATATAGTCTGAATTTGATGCCCAAGACAGCAAAAAGGAGGAGAAAATTTGTACCTATTGCCGCCACTCCCATTATTTGCTGCCCAAGTAACCCTAATATGGCTAATGTTTTGTTTTGCTACATGTTTCCCTAATGTTTCCCTATATAAACCCACCTCCATTCTAATAAATTTCATATCCTTCAAAGCAATTTGCTTATACCCTAAAAATCCCTAAATCTTTTTTTTGTGCCGGTCAACCTCAAATCTCGAAGGAAACCCTAGCTTTCTTTCCCTTTTTGTCAAAATTCCCTATTACCACCGCAAAGAGATTGCTAAAGCACCGCCATTGCTACTGCACATAACTGTTGCTATCGCCACACACTGCTGTCACTGCCACACATCACCATCGTCACCGTACCATTCTTTCCATCGTAAAATTTTGCTGTATACCCACTTGTCGATTTCTCTTCTTCCTCAGTAAGTAGAAACTTTGCCGAATTTTCAGGAAAAGATACCATGTCTCGCAAAAGAACTAGATTGTCAAAGACTACTCCTGAAAACCCGATTTTGATCAATGAAGAAGTGAAAGAGAGATTTGATTCAATTTTCAAGCATCAACCTATGATGTTGGAAAAGGGCTTTAAATTTAATAGTAATGATTCGATGGTTGTTCCTGTGCTGATTAGAAAGATAATCAATGCTCTCAAGTGGGAACGATTTTGTGATGCTCGTTCACTTCCCGATGATGAATTAGTTCAAGAATTCTATGCAAGTTTGACGACACAAGATGCTAATGAGGTCATCGTTCGAAAGAAAAAGGTACCTCTTACTTCTAAGTCCATCAACGATTTGTTTAACTTACCTAATGTTGAAGAAGATGGGTACTACCCTATGATGAACAATATTAATTTGGGATTTTCTTCAACAAGTACTTGATGTTGTGACAAATCTGGGATCCTAATGGATTATAAGGAAGTATGGGAGCCATGCTTGCCGAAGGGAATACCTAAAACCTGTAACACCCCAAACCCGGCCTAGATGTTATGGCCGGATCCAACGTGTCACATTGAAGTGTTTTATCGAGAACCTTGTTTTCATTGAAAACCTTCTTAAAAATAAAAACCTTGAGTAAAATCCCAGCTTGTATTTGTTGTTTTCAACGCAAGTAGTATAAAAAAACTATTCCTTCTTGTATGATAATAACTACTTTGTAAAATCACTTTTCAGTTGCGAAAGCTTTATTTAAAACAGATAATCTATGAAAACTTTTCATTTAAAGATTGAGTTGCGGAAACGTAGTATTTAAAAATAGCTATGGTTTTAAGAAATCCATGTTCTACTTCTAGAAAATATAAAGCATAATAATAAATATAATCATAATTTGAATAATAACCAGAGAAATGCCTTATTACATTCCGGACTGAAGTAACTTTAAATACTAGAAATTATAGGCTTAAGTAAACAAGTCCAAGTCTTGCTAGCTGGCCACCTCGGAGTCCCTCCAACTGTTGAACCGCTACTGGGGATCACCTGAGAAAAATAAAAGAGGGGGTGAGTTTTTGAAAACTCAGTGTGTACAACCCTCGGCAAATAGAAAAGCATGCAATAGAAAGTCTTTTTGGGCCTGAGCCCAATTCAATATCAGAACAGATGTAAAGCAATCAAACATGCATGGATCCCACCAATCCAACTGCTACACATCATCTCCACCGCCCGATACACACCATGTGGGGATATAAATATCGACCCATCTATCCGATACACTCCAATGGTATCCCGGTTGCGGTAAAACCTTCATTGCAGCAAGCTACTAATCAAATATTGGGCTTAATAGCCATACGTGGATCCATGGTCGTCAAGCAACCATGCAATCCTCATATACTTCCTCCGTTCCATAATTCCTAACACATATGCAACTTAAACAAAATATCGTATGAATGCAGCGGGTATACATGTAACATCCATAAATCTTACATTCCATATTTAGGGGTATTTTAGTCATTTCCGCCCTTAGGGGCATTCTCGGTAATTTCTCTTTATTATGGGTTTATTACTTACCTTGGCCCGTTAACAAGTCCTCGTTGGCTAAAGTGAACAGATACTATGCACCAGGTAGGATTCCAGAGAAGAGGAGGTGAGTCATTAAGACCGCTTAAGTACCAAGCTCTCCCTAGATCCAATCTTAGACATGTATATACCCATTGCCACACTTTCACCCTAAGACTTGTTCACAGTCACGATTAATTAATTATTTAATTTTTATGCCTGATTGAGTAGTTACCAAAAACTGGGTCCATAACCCCTAGCTAAACACTAACAGATCCATACTTATTCATTTGGCCCCTTTAGGCCCAATCTCATTCATATGGCCCATTGGCCCAATCACTTTCATATGGCCCGTTAGGCCTAATCACATTCATAGTCATGCAATCATATGATTTTTCATCACATAGTATCAAATTGCCAATTTTTCCTGTTATAGGCCCTACAGCCCATTGGGCCCATTTAGCCTATTCTGGCCCGGTTGGCCAAACACGGCCCAAGTCCATAGAATCAGTCATGGGGCCTCTGATAACCTATCGATTTCCCCCTTACAAGTGTTCTCGCACTCATAAGACTATTGTAGCCAAACTTTCGGCTTTTCGGCATTTCGGGATTTGCCGGTCTACTGTATGTGTGCAATGTTTGTTCACACCTGGTACTAAACGTGCTGCGATCTCCTTAGCCATGAACCTACAAATGATATCACTCAATGATTAATCACACAGTTATCAAATGCGATCACTAAAAGCCAAAAATCCCACATTTGCCTTACCTTGAACGACAAGCCTTACAGACCTTCCTTGATCACTAATCACGAGTATTCTTTAAATCTGCATCAATCTTAAACATTAAGAACTAACTAACAAGTGACTCGCAATCATCTTAAGTCACTCTTAAAACATCCATGCATTCGGCCAACCTTAACCAATAAAAGAGGAACACTTACCCAAAACCCCAAAATGCCAAGTAGCAATTCGCCATAGATATGAAATCTGAGATTCGATACTAATCCCCTACCAAAACCGATTTAGAAAGAGTGAGGGAGAGAAGAAACTGATACCAGGAAAATTGACTGAAAGAGCAAAGTACTTACACAAGAATCGAGCGAAGTAGAGGTAGTAGTGATGGCACAGAGGGTCTTCATCCAAAGAGGTATTCGGCCTTTGAGATTTGTATGGTGAAAGGGGTTATTCAAAACAAATAAGAAGAAGAGAAGAAGGAATCAGCTAAAACCAAAATTCGGCTTTTGAGCGCTTAGGTAGAAAAGTGCTTCAGCAACACAAAAAAAATGAGGAATTCGGCTAAAAGAAGAGAAACAATTTTGACATCACCCTAAAATCCCCAAAATTGGCACCTATATATACTATAGCCAAATTTTCCTATCCCCATATTCTCTATTCGGGTCCACTTCTCTGCACCCATCATCTCCTAACTTTTCTCCCTGATAACTCCTTAATACCTTCCTTAAATTTCTCCTCTGATCACTCCCTTTACAGTTTACATCCAACGCCACTACTGGCCATTTATTGAGCAAAAATTAATCCTTCTTTTGAGCAAGGAAGGATTTGTACCCCAAACCTCCTTGCCATGCATGTGACGCCACCTCTAAGCCCCACATGTGACACTACTTGTCACTCCAACACAAGGGTCCTTGTGTCAAATTCCTCCTTTATTTATTTAAAACCCAAACTACTTGCCATCAAGGTTCTTTTAATTATTAAACTATAATTTCCTTCACCCCAAAGTTTGAACTCTAAACTTAACCAAGGCCTATTATCACATAAATAACACTTGACTAGGAATATTAAGCACACCTTTTATCAAAACCATCATAAAAAGAAAGTTCGAGATTTTTGGGGCGTTACAACTCTACCCCTTAAAAGAAATTTCATCCTTGAAATTTCCAACTATCAGTATAGCTGCATAACACAGACTACCACACGATGCTCTCACTGCGTACTCTAATTCCAAACTAAGTAAATAGCACACAATGGGTAAAGTACACACCAGTATTCGCCTCTGGAGCGTCTCCATCCTCTCGACGACGTGCTGCATAGACCAACGCTAGCTGTCTCGTCTTAGCATGACCAGTACCTCTGCTCGGTGCTCCACAGCCCAAATCTTTTCCACCCCGGCCTGACCATGGCCTTCAGGCGGCTACTGACCACCTCTCAATGGCTATCCATTACCTCTACCAAAGACTTGCCTCTGATTCAGTCTTCTGGGACATTCTCTGAAACGATGCTCCATAGAACCACAACTCAGACAGGCTCCTGTTCTCCTCCAGCACTCTCCTGCATGACTTTTTCCACAAGTAGCACAAGGCGGCACCCTTGGATTGATAGTGTGACAGCCCAAAATTGACCCTAGCCGGGAAGTGGTTTCGGGACCGCTAAACCGAGTCACCGAAAGGTTTGAATGTGATGTTTATTGTCTAGAATATGTAATCATGAATGTGTAAAAATTTCAAGCTTCGATTTAGTCGATTGCATGTGAATTTAGTCAATAGGACTTATATGAGAAAATTTTAAAATGTGATAGGTCAATGCATGAGGACCTATTAGTGCATGTGGAAGAAAAAGGGGACTTGCATGTCAAATTCCCCCTCCCTAATATGTAGTGGCCGGCCATGCTATAGGTGGAAACATGTCTCCAACATGTTATGCTAGTGATGCATGTTAAGAATAATAAAATAATAAGCATGGTGATTAAATAATGAAAGAAGGGTGATGGAGAAAAAAAAAAAAAGTACATGGTCTCACCCCCCCCCTTGTTGCCGTGAATTGAAGAAAGAAAACAAAAAAAAAAAAAAAGAGTTCATTCTTGAACATCCTTGGCCGAATAGAGGAAAGAAAGGAAGGGGAAAAAGGCTTGAGAAAAATCGGCTATGGTGGTGGTTAGACTAAGGTATGTTTGATGTTGTCTTTGAGATGCATGCATGTTTTAAATAGCCCATGTTTAAACTTTGAATCTTGTTGATAACATGAGCAATCGGTCATGAGAAAGTGTTCAAGGAAAAGGTTGTTGATGAAAGAAATTAATGTGTTAAGGGATTATATGAAACTTATTCATGTTTATATATGTTATATGCAACGAAAATGGTTGATGATTTTGGAGGTGATTAGCTTGAATCGGCCACGGTATATCCATAAACACGATCTATGCTTGTTATGTTACTCATGGTTAAAACAATTCGGCTAGGACATTCGGCCATGGATGGTTGTATTTCTTTGATGTTGTTTTTGATGCCTTAGGGCATTGAGAGTTGATTATAGATGAGGTGAGCTTCTTGATTTAAAAATTTGATGGATGTTAAGCTAATTGGGCAACCAAAGGTTCAATATTTTTGTTATGAGGTCATATGTGCATTCGGCCATGGTCTTTGCTTGAATATGAGAATTGTAATGTGATTTTCCTAAATTGTCTATGAATTTGGTTGTTGATTTCATGGTAATGGTATATTGAATCCATGAGAATTTAGTAAGGTTGCATTCGGCAACTTACTTGAAATTAAAAATCGATGTCTAAGCTTAGGTGATTTCGATGATGATATATGTGTGTATACATAAGTATATTTAGTTGATTCGGCTTTGGTAGTTGCATGAGATTATTAGCCGAATATACTAACATACATATACATGTGAGATTGGATTGTAAATATTTAGCAAGGTGGTTAAACTAGTTAAATTATTGATATAGCTCAAGGAGCTAAAGGAGGTGAATCGAGCAAAGGCAAAGAAAAGGTTATCGAGTAGCCGAGTTGGAACCGTCTTACCCAACACGAGGTAAGTCATTAAGCATGTAGTTGGTATTATTTCAATGGTCATAATGTTGTGTATTGATGCTGAATGGAAAGAATAAATGTACATATATATATGCATGTACGTATGTGATGATGAAATTGTTGAATGAAATAAATGAGGTGAGATGTAATGAGTTGTTGATCTCGGCACTAAATGTGCGGGATAACCATTTATGACCATGAGATTGGTGCTAAGTGCGCGGGATTAAATTGTACAGCACTAAGTGTGCGATTCTACTTTGTTGCACTAAGTGTGCGAAATGAATATGATGCACTAAGTGTGCGAATTGACCATGCGGCACTAAGTGTGCGGGTTTGACTATGTAGCACTAAGTGTGCGATTTGATTACGTGGCACTAAATGTGCGAGTTGATTATATAGCACTGAGTGTGCGGGCTCAATATACATTCGTGAATCATTATGGACACTATGTGTGCGACACTATTGAGCTGATCGCGGACAGCGGATCGGGTAAGTGTCTTGAGGACATGGCTAATATGTGCTATGCGTATACTTGGTGTTGAGCTCGGTAAGTTGAACCTATGTGACAACTATACTTGAAGTCACGTACATAAAAATTTATCGTAGGATGGGTGAAAGGCCGTTTTGTGGTTTGATTGTAACGAAAATAAATTGATTTATGAAAATGCTTCAATGTCCTATTGATGAGTATATGAATTGTGAAGGCATGAATTGATATGAAATTGAATCGGTAGGTTGGTGGAACTATGGTATGGTTCGGTATGGATGGAGTAAATTGTCTCATTCCATTTTATTCCTCTTGTGATAATGTTATTGATGTATAGTAGAGCATTGCTTATGACTTACTGAGTTATAAACTCACCCGGTGTTTCCTTGTCACCCATTATAGGTTGCTTGGACTCATCAATCTTTGCGGGGTCGGGCCGTCAACGAAGTCATCACACCAGATAGCTAGTTTTGGTACTTTCTTCTTAGTGTGCTTAGAAGATCATTTTGGCATGTATAAGCTAGTACGTTGTGTTTGAATTATGGCATGTAAACTTTAAGCCATGCGAAAATGGCACGAATGTTCGATTGAGTTGGATCGAGGGTAGGCATGAAATGGACCTAGTTACTTTCGTAACAGATGCTGGCAGCAGCAGTGTCATGAGATTGAAAAATCACTAAAAATAGTAGGAGTGGAATTAATTGATGAATAAATTATGTAATCGAAGCTCGATGAGTCTGTTTTCATGAGGAAGTAACGAAAAGATCATATGGGCAGTATATTAAGAGATAATCAGATTTTAGTGGGACAGGGCCAGAACGGTTTCTGGATTCCCTGCTCCAACTTTGGAAATTCATTATAAATTAACCAGAGATAATTAGGGGTCGTACCATATATGTGCAGATTCCTCTCTGAGTCTAGTTTCCATAGAAACAAACGGCAACAGTATTGAAGCCCCGTGCAGGGAGATATCCCAGTCGTAATGGGCAAAGGTCAGTGTAGTCGACCCCTGCAACTTGGGGAACTTTGACTAATAAACTGTACTAATTGGCCCAACCAAAAATTCTAGAAAAAAATACATAGATGGGCACATGAGTCTAGTTTCTGGGAAAAATTACGAAACTGATTTTCGAGTTACGAAACTCAAGATATGAATTTTAAAACGACTAGTACACAGATTGGGCAGTGTCTGGAAAATAAATTTTGTAAGAGGGTAAAGCCAGTCAACACCTCGTGTTCGACCCCGATGACGGTTTCGGGTTCGGGGTGTTACATTTTATTGGTATCAGAGCTATGGTTTAGTCGGTTCTAGGACTTCCATAGCACGTATGAGTCTAGCTATACATGCCATAATGTTAATGTTTAAAAGGGTGATGACTTCTGACGGTTGAAATGTTTTTGTCTTGATTAGTAAATGGATCCCGGTGAAGAAAGAACCCTAGCGGATGACGTTGAGAGCGTAGCGGCTGCTCCTGCACAAGGGACGCCGCCTGTTGAACCCCAGTCATCTGCGAATAATCAAGGTGAGGGGGCTAAACAAGCCTTCTTTACCATGATGAATGAGTGGGTCGCGCAATATGCCCGAGCCAACCCGGCTGTCCAACAATTCCCAAATTTGAATAACCCACCCCAAGAGCCTGTAAGGCCGTCAGTCGCTGATCCTGTGAGGCTGAGTAAGCTACCTGTAGACTTGATTAGGAAGCGTGGGGCCGAGGAGTTCAAGGCCATAGTAACTGATGATGCCGAAAGGGCCGAGTTCTGGCTTGATAACACCATTCGGGTGTTCGATGAATTGTCATGCACACCCGATGAATGTCTAAAATGTGCTGTATCTTTGTTGCGAGACTCAGCCTACTATTGGTGGAGGACATTGATTTCCATAGTCCCGAACGAGCGAGTAACTTGGGACTTCTTTCAAACGGAATTTCGGAAGAAATTTATTAGCCAACGGTTCATTGACCAGAAGCGTAAGGAGTTCTTGGAACTCAAGCAAGGCCGTATGACTGTATCTGAATACGAACATGAATTCGTAAGACTTAGTAGGTATGCCCGGGAGTGCGTAGCTGATGAGGTTGCTATGTGCAAAAGATTTGAGGAAGGATTGAACGAAGATTTAAAGCTACTAATGGGTATTCTGGAAATAAAGGAATTCGTAACACTAGTCGAACGAGCCTGCAAGGCGGAGGAACTTGGAAAGGAGAAGAGGAAGGCTGAATTTGAAGCTAGAGATTATCGTAAAAGATCGACGGGTAAAGCTCCGTTCTCAGCTGTGAAGAAGTTCAGGGAGGACATTAGTAAGTCGAGGGCGACTACGGGAATTTCCATCAGGGCAAGACCATCGATGGGCTCCCGAGCTACTTCGGTAGCTAGTGTGGGCAATAATCGGCATGAGAAACCTGAATGTCCCCAATGTGGAAGACGACACCTAGGTGAATGTTGGGGCAAGTCTACTAACAGGGCCTGTTACGGATGCGGTTCGAAGGACCACTTCATTAGAGATTGCACGGAGCTGGATGAGAAGAATAAGATTCAAGGTGCAAGACCTAGTGGAGTGACATCTAGAGGTAGACCACCGAGAATTTTTGGAGGCAGGGGTGGTAGTCAGAGGGGGGCTTCTGATACGGCCGATCGCGCCGAGAACCGTGCTCCTGCTAGAGCATATGCCATTCGCGCACGAGAGGAGGCATCCTCCCCCGACGTCATCACTGGTACCTTCACTCTCTTTGATACTAATGTGATTGCATTGATTGACCCTGGTTCTACTCATTCATATGTATGCGAAACCTTAGCAACCAGTAAGACTCTACCTGTTGAGTCTACTGAGCTCGTAATTCGAGTATCAAACCCTTTGGGTCAATGCGTACTTGTTGATAAAGTGTGTAAGAGATGCCCTCTATTAATCCGAGAATCCTGTTTTCCGGCTGATTTGATGCTTTTGCCGTTCGACGAGTTTGATGTTATTCTTGGTTTGGATTGGTTAACCGCGCATGATGCGGTTGTGAATTGCAAAAGCAAGACTATCGATTTGAGGTGCGCAAATAACGAAATAATCCGAGTTGAGTCTGCGGACTTAAGGGGTTGCCAGCTGTAATATCAGCAATGTTGGCCCAGAAATATGTAAGGAAAGGGTGCGAAGCATACCTCGCGTATGTACTTGATGACAAGGAGTTAGAAAAGAAACCCGAATCGGTGCCGGTGGTTTGTGAATACCCGGATGTTTTTCCTGAAGAGTTACCGGGTTTGCCACCTGTTCGGGAAGTAGAGTTTGGAATTGAGCTTGTACCTGGAACTACGCCAATTTCGATCGCTCCGTATCGTATGGCACTAACTGAGTTAAAAGAGTTGAAAGCTCAGTTGCAAGAATTGACGGATAGAGGTTTCGCTCGACCGAGTTTCTCGCCTTGGGGTGCACCAGTATTGTTCGTGAAAAAGAAGGACGGAACCCTGAGGTTGTGCATTGACTATCGTCAACTGAATAAAGTGACGATAAAGAATAAGTATCCGTTACCGCGTATAGATGATCTGTTCGATCAATTAAAGGGAGCATCGGTGTTTTCAAAGATAGATTTGAGATCGGGTTATTATCAGTTACGGATTCGAGATTCGGACGTACCCAAAACTGCTTTCAGAACGAGGTACGGTCACTATGAGTTCTTAGTGATGCCGTTTGGGCTCACTAATGCCCCTGCGGTGTTTATGGATTTGATGAATCGGATCTTTAGGCCGTACTTGGATCGGTTCGTAGTTGTGTTTATTGATGACATCTTGGTCTATTCAAGAGATGAGGCCGAACATGCTGAGCATCTGAGGCTAGTGATGCAAATTTTGCGGGATAAGCAGTTATATGCTAAGTTCAGTAAGTGTGAGTTCTGGCTAAGAGAGGTTAGCTTCTTGGGTCATGTGGTATCCGCATCGGGTATTCGGGTTGACCCGAGCAAAATTTCAGCCATACTTAACTGGAAGCCTCCGAGAAACGTTACCGAAGTCCGGAGCTTTCTAGGGCTCGCCGGTTATTACCGACGATTTGTCAAAGGTTTCTCGATGATAGCCACACCAATGACGAAGCTACTTCAGAAGGATGTTAAGTTCGAATGGACGGAGAAATGTCAGAAAAGCTTCGATCAACTGAAAACTCATCTGACTAAAGCTCCAATTTTGGTGCAACCCGAATCGGGTAAAGAGTTTGTCGTTTATAGTGACGCATCCCTACTCGGGTTGGGTTGTGTATTGATGCAAGAAGGTCGAGTTGTGGCCTATGCGTCGAGACAATTGAAGCCACACGAGAGAAATTATCCGACCCATGATCTCGAACTAGCCGCCATTGTGTTTGCATTGAAAATATGGCGACATTATTTGTTTGGTGAGAAGTGCCATGTGTTTTCGGATCACAAAAGTCTCAAATATTTGATGACTCAACGGGACTTGAATCTGCGACAAAGACGTTGGCTTGAATTGTTGAAGGATTATGAGCTTGTCATTGATTACCACCCGGGAAAGGCTAATGTGGTTGCGGACGCCTTAAGCCGGAAATCACTGTTTGCTTTGCGAGCGATGAATGTACACTTGTCTGTTCTACCTGACAATGTGTTAGTAGCTGAATTAAAAGCCAAACCATTATTGACTCATCAAATTCATGAAGCTCAGAAAGTCGATGATGAATTAGTTGCAAAACGAGCTGAGTGTGTTCCAAACAAGGAATCGGAGTTTCAGATTGATGATGATGGTTGTTTGAGGTTTAGAAGTCGTTTGTGCGTTCCAAGGAATTCGGAACTCATTCCGATGATCCTGAACGAAGCCCATTGTAGCCGAATGTCAATTCACCCGGGGAGCACGAAAATGTACAACGACTTGAAACGTCGATTTTGGTGGCATGGTATGAAGCGAGACATCTCCGACTTTGTTTCGAGATGTTTAATATGTCAGCAAGTGAAAGCGGAACATCAAGTGCCTTCAGGGTTACTTCAGCCGATCATGATACCCGAGTGGAAATGGGACCGAGTCACAATGGACTTTGTGTCCGGACTGCCATTGTCCGCAAGTAAGAAGGATGCGATTTGGGTTGTTGTTGATAGGCTGACTAAGTCGGCTCACTTTATCCCCGTGCGTACGGATTTCTCATTGGATAAACTAGCCGAGTTGTATGTTTCTCAGATTGTGAGATTACATGGAGTACCTATTTCTATCGTGTCGGATAGAGATCCGAGATTCACCTCGCGATTTTGGAAGAAATTGCAAGAAGCTTTGGGTACCCAGCTGCATTTTAGCACCGCTTTTCATCCCCAAACCGATGGTCAATCCGAGCGGATAATTCAGATACTCGAGGATATGCTGAGATGCTGCATCCTTGAGTTTAGTGGTTCATGGGAACGGTATGTACCTTTGATTGAATTCGCTTACAACAATAGTTTTCAATCAAGTATTAAGATGGCACCTTACGAGGCTTTGTACGGTCGTAAATGCCGTACACCATTGTTTTGGACCGAGCTTGGTGAAAGTAAAATTTTCGGAGTTGATTTGATTAAAGATGCTGAACAGAAAGTAAAAGTAATCCGTGAAAGTTTGAAGGCAGCCACAGATCGTCAGAAATCGTATGCGGATCTGAAACGGAAGGACATTGAATATCAGGTGGGAGATAAAGTGTTCCTTAAAGTTTCGCCTTGGAAAAAGGTACTTAGGTTTGGCCGTAAGGGCAAGTTGAGCCCGAGATTCATTGGGCCGTACGAAATCTCCGAACGAGTGGGGCCAGTTGCGTATAGATTGATTTTGCCCCCTGAGCTTGAAAAGATTCACGATGTCTTTCATGTTTCGATGCTTCGACGCTATCGATCTGATCCATCGCATATAATTAGCCCATCAGAGGTTGAAATTCAAGCCGATATGAGTTATGAAGAAGAACCGATACGTATCCTAGCTCGTGAGGTGAAAGAGTTGCGAAACAAAAGGGTTCCGTTGGTTAAGGTGTTGTGGCTCAAACACGGGATCGAGGAAGCAACCTGGGAACCCGAGAGCTCGATGAAGGAACGATATCCAAACCTATTTACTGGTAAGATTTTCGAGGACGAAAATTTCTTAAGTGAGGGAGAGTTGTGACAGCCCAAAATTGACCCTAGCCGGGAAGTGGTTTCGGGACCGCTAAACCGAGTCACCGAAAGGTTTGAATGTGATGTTTATTGTCTAGAATATGTAATCATGAATGTGTAAAAATTTCAAGCTTCGATTTAGTCGATTGCATGTGAATTTAGTCAATAGGACTTATATGAGAAAATTTTAAAATGTGATAGGTCAATGCATGAGGACCTATTAGTGCATGTGGAAGAAAAAGGGGACTTGCATGTCAAATTCCCCCTCCCTAATATGTAGTGGCCGGCCATGCTATAGGTGGAAACATGTCTCCAACATGTTATGCTAGTGATGCATGTTAAGAATAATAAAATAATAAGCATGGTGATTAAATAATGAAAGAAGGGTGATGGAGAAAAAAAAAAAAGTACATGGTCTCACCCCCCCCTTGTTGCCGTGAATTGAAGAAAGAAAACAAAAAAAAAAAAAAAGAGTTCATTCTTGAACATCCTTGGCCGAATAGAGGAAAGAAAGGAAGGGGAAAAAGGCTTGAGAAAAATCGGCTATGGTGGTGGTTAGACTAAGGTATGTTTGATGTTGTCTTTGAGATGCATGCATGTTTTAAATAGCCCATGTTTAAACTTTGAATCTTGTTGATAACATGAGCAATCGGTCATGAGAAAGTGTTCAAGGAAAAGGTTGTTGATGAAAGAAATTAATGTGTTAAGGGATTATATGAAACTTATTCATGTTTATATATGTTATATGCAACGAAAATGGTTGATGATTTTGGAGGTGATTAGCTTGAATCGGCCACGGTATATCCATAAACACGATCTATGCTTGTTATGTTACTCATGGTTAAAACAATTCGGCTAGGACATTCGGCCATGGATGGTTGTATTTCTTTGATGTTGTTTTTGATGCCTTAGGGCATTGAGAGTTGATTATAGATGAGGTGAGCTTCTTGATTTAAAAATTTGATGGATGTTAAGCTAATTGGGCAACCAAAGGTTCAATATTTTTGTTATGAGGTCATATGTGCATTCGGCCATGGTCTTTGCTTGAATATGAGAATTGTAATGTGATTTTCCTAAATTGTCTATGAATTTGGTTGTTGATTTCATGGTAATGGTATATTGAATCCATGAGAATTTAGTAAGGTTGCATTCGGCAACTTACTTGAAATTAAAAATCGATGTCTAAGCTTAGGTGATTTCGATGATGATATATGTGTGTATACATAAGTATATTTAGTTGATTCGGCTTTGGTAGTTGCATGAGATTATTAGCCGAATATACTAACATACATATACATGTGAGATTGGATTGTAAATATTTAGCAAGGTGGTTAAACTAGTTAAATTATTGATATAGCTCAAGGAGCTAAAGGAGGTGAATCGAGCAAAGGCAAAGAAAAGGTTATCGAGTAGCCGAGTTGGAACCGTCTTACCCAACACGAGGTAAGTCATTAAGCATGTAGTTGGTATTATTTCAATGGTCATAATGTTGTGTATTGATGCTGAATGGAAAGAATAAATGTACATATATATATGCATGTACGTATGTGATGATGAAATTGTTGAATGAAATAAATGAGGTGAGATGTAATGAGTTGTTGATCTCGGCACTAAATGTGCGGGATAACCATTTATGACCATGAGATTGGTGCTAAGTGCGCGGGATTAAATTGTACAGCACTAAGTGTGCGATTCTACTTTGTTGCACTAAGTGTGCGAAATGAATATGATGCACTAAGTGTGCGAATTGACCATGCGGCACTAAGTGTGCGGGTTTGACTATGTAGCACTAAGTGTGCGATTTGATTACGTGGCACTAAATGTGCGAGTTGATTATATAGCACTGAGTGTGCGGGCTCAATATACATTCGTGAATCATTATGGACACTATGTGTGCGACACTATTGAGCTGATCGCGGACAGCGGATCGGGTAAGTGTCTTGAGGACATGGCTAATATGTGCTATGCGTATACTTGGTGTTGAGCTCGGTAAGTTGAACCTATGTGACAACTATACTTGAAGTCACGTACATAAAAATTTATCGTAGGATGGGTGAAAGGCCGTTTTGTGGTTTGATTGTAACGAAAATAAATTGATTTATGAAAATGCTTCAATGTCCTATTGATGAGTATATGAATTGTGAAGGCATGAATTGATATGAAATTGAATCGGTAGGTTGGTGGAACTATGGTATGGTTCGGTATGGATGGAGTAAATTGTCTCATTCCATTTTATTCCTCTTGTGATAATGTTATTGATGTATAGTAGAGCATTGCTTATGACTTACTGAGTTATAAACTCACCCGGTGTTTCCTTGTCACCCATTATAGGTTGCTTGGACTCATCAATCTTTGCGGGGTCGGGCCGTCAACGAAGTCATCACACCAGATAGCTAGTTTTGGTACTTTCTTCTTAGTGTGCTTAGAAGATCATTTTGGCATGTATAAGCTAGTACGTTGTGTTTGAATTATGGCATGTAAACTTTAAGCCATGCGAAAATGGCACGAATGTTCGATTGAGTTGGATCGAGGGTAGGCATGAAATGGACCTAGTTACTTTCGTAACAGATGCTGGCAGCAGCAGTGTCATGAGATTGAAAAATCACTAAAAATAGTAGGAGTGGAATTAATTGATGAATAAATTATGTAATCGAAGCTCGATGAGTCTGTTTTCATGAGGAAGTAACGAAAAGATCATATGGGCAGTATATTAAGAGATAATCAGATTTTAGTGGGACAGGGCCAGAACGGTTTCTGGATTCCCTGCTCCAACTTTGGAAATTCATTATAAATTAACCAGAGATAATTAGGGGTCGTACCATATATGTGCAGATTCCTCTCTGAGTCTAGTTTCCATAGAAACAAACGGCAACAGTATTGAAGCCCCGTGCAGGGAGATATCCCAGTCGTAATGGGCAAAGGTCAGTGTAGTCGACCCCTGCAACTTGGGGAACTTTGACTAATAAACTGTACTAATTGGCCCAACCAAAAATTCTAGAAAAAAATACATAGATGGGCACATGAGTCTAGTTTCTGGGAAAAATTACGAAACTGATTTTCGAGTTACGAAACTCAAGATATGAATTTTAAAACGACTAGTACACAGATTGGGCAGTGTCTGGAAAATAAATTTTGTAAGAGGGTAAAGCCAGTCAACACCTCGTGTTCGACCCCGATGACGGTTTCGGGTTCGGGGTGTTACAGATAGTAGGGGGCCTTGCTCTAACTGGCCCATTAACTCTGGTCCTATGCCCAGGCCTCTGTCCAACACCAGGAGTCTCAGCCTCTCTTTTATTCTTACCCCATTCTTTTTCTCGATTTAGGCACTCAACATGCTTCACCTCCTCTGCTATCTTTGTTTTCTCTGCCAACTCTAAGAAAAATCGCTCCCTTTGTGGAGCTATTAAT